>NC_082700.1:29882294-30185591 GCF_949987515.2 Delphinus delphis
ACTTAAATAGACATTTCTCCAAAGAGGATATACAGATAGCCAACACACACATGAAAGAATGCTCAACATCACTAATCATTAGAGAAATGCAAATCAAAACTGCCCCAGTTTTGCACTGGTATCACCTCACACCAGTCAGAATGGCAGTCATCAAAAAAGCTACGAACGATAAACGTTGGAGAGGGTGTGGAGAAAAGGGTACCCTCTAGCACTATTGTTAGGAAAGTAAATTGATACAGCCACTATGGAGAACTGTATGGAAGTTCCCAGAACTAAAAATAGACCTTTCATATGACCCAGCAATCCCACTACTGGGCATATTCCCTGAGAAAACCATTATTCAAAAAGGGACATGCACGCCAATGTCCATTGCAGCTCTATTTACAATAGCCAGGACATGGAAGCAACCTAAGTGTCCATCGACAGACGAATGGATAAAGAAGATGTGGCACATATATACGTTGGAATATTACTCAGCCATAAAAGGAAACGAAATTCAGTTATTTGTAGTGAGGTGGATGGGCCTAGAGTCTGTCATACAGAGTGGACTAAGTCAGAAAGAGAAAAACAAATACCTTATGCTAACACATACATATGGAATCTAAAAAAAAAAAAATGGTTCTGAAGAACCTACGGGCAGGACAGGAAAAAAGACGCAGATGTAAGAGAATGCGCTTGAGGATATGGGGAGTGGGAAGGGTAAGCTGGGATGAAGTGAGAGAGTGTCATGGACATATATACACTACCAAATGTAAAATAGATAGCTAGTGGGAAGCAGCTATCTAGTACAGGGATATCAGCTCGGTGCTTTGTGACCACCTACAGTGGTGGGATAGGGAGGGTGGGAAGGAGAGCCAAGAGGGAGGGGATATGGGGATATATGCAGACATATAGCTGATTCACTTTGTTATAAATTAGAAGTTAACACACCACTTTAAAGCAACTATACTCCAATAAAGATGTTAACTAACTAACTAACTAAATAAATAAATAAAATGTGCATATAAAATGTCTTTGCATTTTGTGTTATTTAGTGAGGTCCAGCTTCAATCTTCCATCTCTATCTCTGTTTCTGTTTATTTTCAAATACCTAGATATTCTACTTCATTCCTTGAAGACTTACCCCTTGTTCAAAATCTTCCTTTGCACATCAGAAAGGTTTTATGATCTGTTCAATATCCTGTCCTCCCTGCTTTATAATCCATACATCTCCAGTGTTTTGGTTTTTTTTTTTCCCTGTGCATTCTGCTCAGCTTCCTTCTCCATCTACCTTGCTATCACCTGAAAATCTTCAATCTCTGAAATCACTAAATCAGATAATGTGGACTTTTCCACTTTAAACACTCAGTACTTTTATCATATCTATGCTTTCATATCATTAAAATCTCCACCATATGGACCATTCCACACTTTCCTATTTCTCAGTCACTTCCTTACTTGTGGTCTATAATTTCAATAATATTTTGTCATAGGCCACAAGTCTCTTGTTCACTATATATCCATCCTATTTACCTGGATACCCTCTACTTGATTGAATTTAAGTACCTGTCAACAGTCTCCTAAGCATGTCTTGTCTTCAACCTTCTCTTTTTCTAATTCTACTCTTCTCTTCTATTCTAATAAAATTAGAATAACAATATTAATTATTATGAAATACAAATCTGATCACATTTTTTCCTACTTAGAACTCACTTTTAGCATAAAGTTCAGAATTTTTTATGGCCTAAAAATACGTTTGTGACCTGAACTCCATCAGCCTTGCAGATTCACCTTTTGTGATTGACTTTGCTCATTCCTTTCTTTCTCCCCAAGGCCTTTTTATTTGCACCTCCCCATACCTACTACTCTGATTTGACATATTTGCTTCCCTAGTTCAGATTCATCCTTTAGATCTCAGCTTAAACATCAACTTTTCTAGGGAGGGGAGCTGTAGCTATTTACCCTATATATGTCACTTCATTGATATCTTTGGTATGTTCACTACCACTGGGTATACCCCCTCTCAAAGCACTACAAATGATCTTTTCCAAGGTATCTTCTTGCTACTGGAGGGTATGTTCCTTGAACATACAGACCTGTTCATCTTGATCACCACTGTATCTTAACCACATAGAATAACACCTCACATATTACAGGTGCTTAGCATATAGTGTTAATGAAGGTTAATTTTCTACTAATATGACAGAATAGTGATCTAAGAACAACAATAAAATAAATGACCCAGTCTTTGAAAATGTTGAAATTAGATATGAGAGTTAATGTATATAAGGTATGTACATGTAATTTTTTTTTGTAATTACAGAACCATTTGGGAAAAACTATTACTATTGATAGATTTTAACACATTTACCTGTTGCTTATTAATTCTTGTTTTTAGTTTATAACATATGCTTCTTAATTATTGATCAATATGAGTTACATGTTTCTCAGTATTCTCATGTAATTATCTAATGTTAAGCCGTTCAAGGGAAAGTACTACAGCTTTATTCAATCTTATTTCTCTCCAATAACATGATAGATCTTAAGGATGATTTCATGTGAACCCTCCTAAAGCCTGTTATCCCTGAAGTAGCAGAAATGTAGATGCCTTCAAAATATCATCTATCCCTTCTATCTTAGAAACAGAATCTAAATTTTATTTAATAAAGCAATGTTCCCAGCCAGAAAGGTACATTTCCTAGCCTCCATTGTAGCTAAATATGGTCATTTAACTAAATTGGGGTCAGTGAGATTAAAAAGAGAAATATTTGATGGAAGGATGCTTAGTCAGTTAGGAAGTGTAAATTAGGCTATTTCCTGCTTTTCCCTTTCCCTTTTTCATAAAATGAGCAATTGTAGCCCTACCAACTAGAAATGGTAGCCTTACCAACTAGAAATGGTAGCCCTACCAGCTATCTAAGAATATGAATTGAGTTTGAAGATAGAAATAATATTTCACAAATGTGAAAGAGATGATAGAAAGAGCTTAAGTCCCTTTAAATTCAACAAGCTTGCAAGACTCAAAAGAAATACCCTAAGTTGGTTAAATATAATTTGTTGTCACAATTACCATCTCCTCAGAAATTTTTCTGTGTGGCAAAACTTAGCTGAAAATTACATATCTTGTATATCATCACAGGTATGATTATGTATGAAATGTTGTTTCAAAATTAAAGGAATTTGTGAGAGATTTGGAAAATACTAACCCCAAAATCCATCAATTTTCTTGTCTTTACATAAAATTGGCTATATTCTTCCATCACTGTTTCCTTGGTATCTGTTTTTTTCAGTACAAATTGTTATCACTGGGCTTTGTTTAACTGGACTTCTCATTGTTGCTTCAAGATATTCTCCCTTACTCTCATCTAAATCTCTAGCTTTTATACTCATTTACTTATAGGTTTTATGACGTTTCTTGTTCTGGTAATTTAACACACCCTGTTTATTCCCCAGCTCCTACCAATCCATTCCATTTCTGTCATGTTTACGCTAATTTAAATATTAAAAAAAAACAACTTTTCTAACTCTTAGGCCTTTCCATTCTATCCACAGCCCTCCAATGATGATGTCAACCCTATCTCAAACACTCTCTTAGTCATGCATGAAAGCATACCTTGGCATTACTAGTAAGAGCAATATTTTCATAAATCCAGTGTCATCCTATTCTCTGACTACCTCTTCCCAATTTTCAATCTTATTCATTCTAGTATTACCAAATCCAACATTCTCTCAAGTCCATTAAGAGCTCCAATCCATTTATCCTATAACCTTTTAATTTTTACTAATTCACATGATTCCTTCTTTCCATTTCTAACCTTTCAATAGAGATCACTTTAAAACATAAGCCACATGACTTGTTCCTCTCCTGCCATTCTCTTCTTTGTCCACATTTTTCCAGTCACATTGACGGCTACACTATTTTCAAATATGCCAGGAACAACCCTGCTTCAAAGCCTTTATAGCTACTTTTCTTTTTGCCTATTCCCCAGATATTTATTTAACCGGGTCACTCACCTCTTCAGGTCTTCAAGTCTTTGTTCCTCTCATCTTCTCAATTAGGCTTACCTAACCAAACTATTTCATAAATCTTTCTGCCCTTCATTCCAATTCCTGCTTACTGTACTCTTGTTTTTCTTTCTACTCTTCCTTTTTTCTATTGATGTTATAACAAATTATAACAAACTTAATGGCTGAAAATAAAATAAATTGATCATCTTATAATTCTGTAGGTAGGATTTCAACATGGAAGTTCAGGGCAAATCAAAATGTCAGCAGGACAGTGCTCCTTTCTGGAGGGTCCAGAGGAGAATCTGTTTCCTTGCCTTTACCAGTTTCTAGATGCCAACAACATTCCTTGGCTCATGACCACTCTCCTCCATCTTCAAAGACAGGAACTGTGGGGAATCACTCTGATTTTCCTCTATAGTCACATTTTCCTATGTTTCCTTCCTCAATTTTTAGGAACTCTATGATTACTTTGGACCCACCCAGAGATAATCCAGGATAATCTCCCTATTCTAAAATCAGTTGATTAACAATCTTAATTCTAACTTCAACATACATTCTCTTTGTCACATACCATAACATTTTCAAAGGTTTGTAAGAGTAGAATGTGGACACTTTTGGGAGAACACTATTTACATTCCGTACCACATATACATAAGTCTGTTTCATGACTATTCTGTTCCATTTATCTATTTACCTATTTTTACACCAAAACTGCAGTCTCAGTTACTGAAATTTATCATAAAAATATTGATATCAAGTAGTTGAATCCTTAACACAGTCCTTTATTATTATTATTTTATCTATTCTAGGTCCTGTGGTTTTTGATAAAAAGTATAGAATAGACTTCAATTTATGTACAAAAGCACTTTGGGAATTTTATTGGGTTGCCTTGAATGACTATGAAGATAATTTAAAATGAGTAAGAATAAAACCTTTTTTAAAGGAAACAAAAATGAGTTTCCCAATTTATTTACATAATATATTTCTTCATTTATATAGGTCCTGTTCAATTTCTCTTGGTAATATTTTATATTTTCATGTAGAAATATTAAATACCATGTATTACATTTGTTACTATTTTATTTTTTATACTATTGCAATGGTACAATTCTTAAATCTTTGTTTTCAAGTCTTTGCTACTAGTATATAAGGACAATTGATTTTTCTGTATTGACCCTATATCCTATGAGAAAGGTAAATTCACTTGTTTTAATAGACTTAAGTTAAATTTCTTAGGCTTTTCTATACAAACATGTATGTTGTCTTCCAATAGCAACATTATTACTTATCTCTTTCTGGATCTTATGCTTTTTATTTTCTTGTCTTGCCCTACTACAGTCTAGGACCTCCAGTATAATGTCAGATAGAAGGTGCGAGAATGAGGAAAGTTACCATTTACCCAATCTAACAGCAAAGGCACTTGATATTTCACAATTAGGATAAGAATAGCTGTAGGATTTTATTGCCAGCATTTAGCAGATTGAAAAAGTGCCCGTCTATACCTAGTTGTCTGAATGGTATTTGTATCAAATAGCTATTTCTCTTACAATTAATTTGAGAAGAAAGAAAAATGTTATATTTTATATTTACTCTAATAGTTACTATTTTAGGTGACATTAATTTCTTATTATAGATCCGATGTTCTATTTTATGCCATTCCCTTTCATACTGAAAACATTTTTTTATGCATTTCTTGTAGTGTAAGTGTACTAACTAAGAATTCATTAAGCTTTCATTTATGTTAAAAGGTCTTTGTTTTGCCCTCTGATTTAAGATATATTGCTACATGTAGAATTCTGAACTTACAGGTTTTTGTAAAGAATCAAAGTTTTTATTCCATTTTCTTCTCTCCATTGTTTTGCTGAGAATTCAGTAATCTTTCATATTATTTTTCCCCTTTGTGTAATGTATCTATTTTCCCCTCCACCTGCATTCAATTTTTTTTTTCTATTTTGGTTTTCAGCAATTTGACTATAGTATGTCCAGATATGGTTTTCGTTCTTTTCATCCTGCTGGGTTTTGAAAAATTCTTGGGTCTATATGGTATGCTTTCAAAATTTTGAGAATATTTTAACCATTTTTTCTTCAAAAGCTTTTAGTCCCCCTTCTCAACTCACTGCAATTTTATCATTTAACTGAAATTAGACTGAGAGAAATCACCAATAAGTGTCTGTATGCTATATCCATCTAATGCTCTTTTCTTTAGTATTATTTTTTGAATCTTTTGGTTATAACTGTCACTGTTGACTATTTCTTTCTGACATCACTTTCTACCTCTATGACTTGTGAAAGATGACTTTTTCCAGGTTCTCCTCCAATATTTCAAACCTGTATTCTCTGTCTCTAATATTAGATATTCTTTATTATTATTAGCCTTAAATGATTGTGTCACCTAGACATCATGCCTTTAGCCTATTCATTTATTGTTATATATATTTTCTGGTGATTTCTGACAAATTTTATCTTTGACCTTGAATTCTTATTAAGACTTATCATTATATCCAACTTGCATTGAAACACTGCAAGCAAGTAAAAGCAGAACTCATTCGCAATTCTCTTTTTATGACTTTTTCGACGGCATCTCCATTTATGCAATCACCCAAGCCAATGATTTTGGTGACCTTTCTAAATATATTCTCTTCCTCATTACTAGCCACTCTGATCAGTCATCAAGCCCTGCCAATTCTAACCCCCACTCTTATTTTTGTAATTTAATTCAGGCCCTTATCACTGTGACCTTAACCATTATAAAAGATCTGGACTTCTTTTTTCTATTCTCAGTTCTATTAAACAGCCTTCAAGGAAATGTACACATTACAAAATACAAATTGAATCTTCTCCTTTCACGGTTGTAAACCATTACACATTTCTCCATAATCAAAAAATACTAACCTATCTCTTCAGTCTGGAATAAATGTCATTCCTAACATGCCCCTGTATACCTCTCCAATTCTGACTCTTAATTCCTTTAATTAATAATTCTTCTTATTATTTTCTCCAAAGCAAGATGATATGTCACCCACCCTATGAGGTGTTTTTTAACAAAGCTATTCATTCTCTTTCTTATTTTGCTTCACTTTTGAACAGAATAGTAATTTGCATTTGCCAACTTAATAATATTAGTCCATATCTGTGTACTTTCCTGTATTTTCTTCCTTTCATATTGTGTCAGCAGTGTTTAATAGAGCTCTTGGCTTATGATAGAAACTTATATTGCTTTTTCTTTTTTAAGCTTTCAGTCACTTTCAGTTTTTTTCTTTTCTCTGCTCTCCTTTTCCTTTTCAATTTTTTTTACTTTTGCTTTCTCTCCCATAATAATATTCTAATAGTAGAAAATTAATAAAAGATGTATTTACCTGTATATGAAAAATGTACATTCCAACTGAGTGATTTTTTTTTCTTAAAATCATGATTATGTAAAGTTAAAATGGCTATGATCAATGGCCTAAATACTTCCGAACCAAGCACAGTCTGGAGTATATATCACTTAATGCTCTTTTATTCAAGTGCTTAATTTAATCATGAGAATTTAATAACAATTTGATGTTTTTATTTTTTTCTCATTTTCAAAAGTATTTCCAAAAAATTATGTTGAAGATATAATGAACTTTTGTGAGCGTATTTTAAGTTATTCAACTTGGGAAAAATCAGTATTTTTTGCAGTTTATTGCCACCATTCCATATGAAGATGTTTATGAAGACATTTAAGATATATGAAGATATTTATTTAGATGATGTGGAGTTTAAAAAGATAGAGTAAAGATTAACACAAACAACTATGTCTTTACAGTTTAGTTAAGGATCAAGTTCTTACAAAGATTATGATTTATCTTTCCTTTAAAATAGAAATATTCATTTTTCTCTATACTTTAGTTACTAAATATATTTAAGCTTTGAAATTATGACATGGATTAAATAATGTTGAACTTTTGGGTTTTCCTGGTGGCGCAGTGGTTGAGAGTCCGCCTGCCGATGCAGGGGACACGGGTTCGTGTCCTGGTCCAGAAAGACCCACATGCCGCAGGGCGGCTGAGCCCATGCGCCATGGCCACTGAGCCTGCGCATCTGGAGCCTGTGCTCCGCAACAGGAGAGGCCACAACAGTGAGAGGCCCGTGTACCGCAAAAAAAGAAAAAAATGTTGAACTTTTTCTTATCCACTTCTATAAAAAATTAAGATATAAATATACTAAATAAAATTTCATAAATACCACGTACATTTTTTTCTGATTAATCATTTTCCCTTCTGAATATAACATTTGCATTAAGAAATATAGATTTTTCTTCATATTTTGTTCAAGTCATAAAAATCTTAAAGATGATAATTTTTTTTTCCTTGTTTCAGAGTGTTCTCATGGAAGATTTTCTCCTCCGGACATATAACTGAGTTAGTTGACAAAATATTTGGTTAGTGGAATATAACAAATATTTTTTTCAGAAGGAAGAGAGGAAAATGTAACAAAACCTATTATTTCCATGAAAAAAATATACATAAATTACTAAATATAACAATCTTATAGACATATACAGAGAGAGTGAAAGGGAGAGAGAGAGAGAGTTCTGTTTCCTCTGACTAATAAACATGATATAGTTAGACTTGACAAACTGCAACTGATTTCAAAATTAGTGTTATATGAATATTTCAAGGTTTTTTTTTTTTTCATTGATACTTAACTTCAGTACTAATCATTAAGAATAAATGGGGGAAATGTGTGACTTTAAAATATTAGGCTCATTTTCAGCAAGTGTTAATTACCTAAATTTTATCACAGTCACAAAATCAGGGATATTTCAGTCTTTGAAAGTATTTTTGGCAGTACTATTGTTTGGAGATAATATGAATAATAACTCCCCCCCCCCCACCATAAAGCTATCACCTAATTTGATTTTGGTTAAATCCTAATTGGAAGAGAGGTGCAATAATTTATTTGCATTATTCCCAATATAAATTAGTTTTATCTATTACACAGTGAAAATAATAATAATGTTTATTTAACCCATTTCTAATTCTGTTTATTTAAAAGTTAAAGTGAAATCAATAGATAATTACATCTCCAACACTTTTTCTCTCTGAACAGGAAAGTATATGTTTAATTTTGTCATTTTTGTTTGTTTTTTTCACCTACTAGATCCTATGTTTTGTAGAATATCCCATCATTTTCCCAGCTAAAGTGCTTAGAAAACTTGCTGCAAAAAAACACAAAAAATACCCAGACATCTTTTCATTAAATGCATATTAAGCCACTCTAAGTACTTTTTACAAATAACAATAATCCCAGAAATTGTCTCTTTAAAATGAGAGGGCATAGTTGAAAAGAACAAAATCCACAATAAGAAATGATATAATCAATTATATAGAGTATATTAAAACTTACATTATGTATTCACAGGATAAAATAATCGCCACTTGTTTTATATGTTAATTGTTAATTTCTACTTTATGGGAAATTACTGAAATTATTGTAACACCAAAATTGATATCAGCTTTTGTCTTGTTTTCTGAGACAGCCATCTACATCCCTCTATGCCGAACTTGCTCACTGCCTTGTAAAAAAATAAATAAACAGAAAACTGAAATAAATAGTTAGGAGACCAGAAAGGGGGAGTTCTCAAGCACTGCAGTGACAGAAAAGCCCAGCATGAAGAAGAAAGACTCCTCTTCTTTCCTGGAAAAATACTCAGCCAGTGAAAATCCATGGCATATTTTTTCATTATAGCCCTCCCAACTTCCCTTCCCCCTCTATAAAAGTGTTCTTCCTTTGCCCTGTGGAAACTCACAGATAGTTTGCCATTGTTGCGCACTCCAAATTGCAATTCTTTGCTGATCCTGTATAAACTTATCTTTATTGAAGGAGTATCTGGGTATCTATCTGTTTAGGTAAATATTTGGTGACCCATGTGAGGACCAGAGATTATCCCACTAGGCTCCCGGACTGGTAAGCAAACAGCTGCAATACTACAATTGAGCCCATTGTGTTCAGTGCTTTTCTTGCCAACCCTGGAGTTTGAAGATACTTCTTCTTTCTGGATCCAAACTCATGCTATCTTTGTCTTTTAAGTTCCTCAGGCCTTATTTGGGATCTATCTTAAGGTTTTATTCTTTATAGGTAAGGTCTTGTTCTGTATGGGAGTACTCATTTGTCATTTTTGTCTGAATTAGAGATCAGCCTGTTTCAACCAGACCTGGCTGAGGCACCATTGGCCAATTCCTTTGGAACAGAGGCTGTTGCATTGAAACTGTATCAGTTCAGCCTAGGAGCTGTTCTCTGGAAAGTGGGTGAAAAGTCTTTTACCTGGCTGCTCCAGGACTAAGCCGTTTCCTTAGAACTGGCGGGTATTAGCTTGCAGACTGTTTGAGTTGCAAGGTGCGGAGTAGCTGTTTGAATTGCATGCAAATTATTCTTTTGCTCTAGAGAAAAATTCATGAAAAATGGGATCCCAGTTATATAAATATTTCTTAGATAACTACAGGGACTCTGGCTGATTTTATGTTTAAAAACTGTGGTCCTTCCTCATGAGCATTTCTCACTAAAAGGACCCATTGGACCAAAGATAATTTGGAATATCAATAGCCTTTTTGGAGAAATTTTAATATCCACAAACTTAATTTTCTCAAAATGAAACTGAACTACAATAATGCAAAATTTTCCAAAACTGGGGATAATGCTTATTTCAATTGGTACTTTGAAGCTTCCCAACCTTTATCAAGAGCCTAAAATTGCTGTTCTGCAGAAAAAGATTTTAAAAATAACGTATCCAAACAAATAATTTAAAAAAGATAAAATTGCTTCCAAAGATTCAAGCTCTTCTTCCTTGGCATCTCTATCTCAGGCTTTACCTATGATACCATCTTGTCTCTCTGTTGGCTCGTCATGGCCAGACTGTACCTCCAGCTCCATCTTCCTCCTTTCCTTCTACACCACCTGAATCTCAAATACACTCTCAATTTCTCTCACTAATTCTTTTGCCAAAGTTCCACTTTTCTACAAAACTCACCCCGCTTCCTTTTCCTCTGAACTTGTCATAACAAGTCCTTTTAAAATTAAGCTTCCTGAGGATCCAGAGTATAAATATATATTTTTTTTAATATTCTCTGGACTAAACCTGTGACTAAAGCTAAACTGTGAGTCATAGTGAAAGGTTTTTCCAAAGTAACCAAATTTTCTCACAGATTTGTTGAAGAATTAATAGTCATTCAAACTTTTCACCTTGTTTCTCTGACTAATATCAGCTAGTTCATATGCTTGTTGGTGAAGGCAGGGACAAGCATTGGATGAATACTACTAATTGAGAAAATCTTGAAAAATGTCTAGAATCACAACAGGGAGTCCAGCCAGCCTGCTAACTTATTATATGATCAGGCTTGGGAAATCGCTAGGGACTTCACTGAGCAATTCCTAGGGCTTTAACAAAGGCTGTTGACTGGAACAAAATTCACGATTGCACACAAAAATCTGACTCATCTATCCATGACTATTACAATTGACTTCAGAAATTTTTTAAAAAAAATTTGGTTGCATCTCGAGCCTTGCAGGATCTCAGTTCCCTGACCAGGGATTGAACCCTCGCCACAGCAGTGCAAACCAGGAATCCTAACCACTAGGCAACCAGGGAACTCCCAAATTTGAATATTTTTAAAGAAAATTCTGGTCTTCCTTCAGATGTTGATTCCACTCAAGTAGTTTTTAACTCTGTGCTTTTTAGTTGGCTGAACCAGGACCTTTCCCTTCTAGTAAAAATAAACAGGATTAAATGGAACGTTATGATCACTCTAGATTTAGTTAATCTGGCAAACCTGCTCTCTAACACACTTAAGAGCCACCTAAAAGGAAGGTCACCAAAATTTGTAATCTTCAAATCCACCAATTGAATGTCCCCAAATGAAACTAAAACCATGTTAATGTATGCTGTTATTGCAAAGAGCCAGGGCATTGAAAAAGACAATTACAAATTTAAGTGTTCTAGGTAATTTCAGTTCTCTGACCAGTCTTTCCAAAGTCCTCTGAGTTCTCAATGACATGACTCCAAGGAACTACAGAAACCCTTCACAATTCTTCCTTTTAATCAGCTTGTAGAAACATTTCTCCAGATTGGGGGCAAATCTCTTCTAGATTTAACTGTCATCAGATCACACTCTCAGTGCTTAACCCCACTGATATAAAGCAGCCCCTGACTCAGAACACTAAAACAGTTCAAATATTTGAGATTGCTAATGAACTTCAAGGGGTTCCTGTCTCTGAACCCATTTCCTTTTGTTCAGGCTTTTCAAGAGACTCCTACTTTTTTCTTCTTAGTTTCACCACCTCTATTCACTTATTATGCTGTGACATCTTACAGAAGGCCCATGCTAGAATTTCTTTGTCCCAAAAGAGGGAAATAATTCTGGAAATTGTGAGTAGTCATCAAAGAAAACCAGCAAGTGAATTAAATAACCTCTGATATCTTTTATTTGTTCTGTCTCCTAAAGTACCAAAGCTGATCCTGAGACACTGATCATTTGTCCCAACTGAATCAGCTACCATGCTTATCATAGGAAAAATCTCCAACTGATATTGGCAAAATTCACAGTGTACCTCCTATAAAGATTTAAAGAGATTCCTCAAAATATTTTCCCAAAATTAATCAGTGCTCTATAAGTAAAGAAGTTCTTCAAGGCATAAAGCTATAATAGAAGATTATAAGGATCAAGGCTTCATTATTCATTTTCTAGCCCATGTAACACCCCCATTTTACCAGGAAGCAAACCTATGGACCAAAGGTGGAAGTTAAACCAGGACCTCCTATCAAACAACATTGTTTTCCCTTGACCCCCTGTCATTCCTAACCCTCATACATTACTAACATCCACTTCAACAGGAAGCAAGCTCTTTACTATAATTGATTTATGCAGTTCATTCTTTAGCATTCCATGTATAAAGCTAGCCAATACATTTATCCTTCACTTGGAAAGAAAAAATAGTTTACCTGGATAGTAGTGCCTCTGGATTTACTGAGAGCCCTTATTTCTCACAAATCCTGAAGGCTGATAAGGATATAAAGTTCCCAAGAGTGTCTACTTTGTTTCAATATATGGATGACTTGCTTCTTTGATTTTCTCAAGCCTCCTTACTAAGGAAGACAATATCCACTTGCTAATGATTTTAGCCTTAAAAGGACAAAATTTGGCCAAAGAAAAATTGCAGTTTGCTCAAACCCAGGATTGATATTTAGCGCATGATATCAGAAAAAGTGCTATACCTAGATCCAGATAGACTTCATGGTATACTAAGCTTCCTAAAACACAAACTAAGTGACAACTGGGAGGTTTTCTTGTGTTAGTTGGTTATTGTCAAAATTGGATTCCAAATATCTGTCTTATGTCCAAATCTCTGGATACTTTATTCAATAATGATAATGCTAACACAATTTTATGGGAAAAACTGGAAAACATATTCCTCAAGGCCTTAAAGGAGAGTTTGATGAACCTAGCTACCCTTGGGCATCCAAATTATCAGATTCCCTTTCTTCTTTTTGTGCATGAAGAAGAAGGGAATGCCCTTTAGGTACTCACCCAAAATCATGGGGACCATTATCAACCCATAAAGTATTAAAGGCAGTAACTGGACCTTGTGGAATGGGGATAACCTCACTACATTAGAGCTGTTACTGTTATTGCCCTTTTGGTTAAGGCCATTGAAAAAATTATTGTGGGATCCCCTTTAATCATTTTTTCTTTTACCTCATGCAGTAGAAGCTCTTCTGAATTCTCATCACACTCCACATTTCTCAGCCAGCTGCCCCACCTCCTGTGAAGTCTTTTTGTTAACTGCCCCTCACATAACTCTCTTACTGTTGTAGTAACCTTAACCTGACTACTCTTTTCTCTCTGTCAACTAATTCCTCATGTCTGATTAATGTTGACAGCCCACACTTGAGGCCTCCTAATAATCTACATGAAATTCCATTGGGTAATGTTTACTTCTCATAGTTCACTGATGGTTCTTATTTAAAAGGTGACAGTGGCATATATTGCATTCAGTATGCTATAGCAACTCCTTTTGATACTGTTGAAGCAACATTTTTAGCTTTGGCTACTTCAGCCCAATAGGCTGAATTATAAGCTCTTACACAGGTTTGTACTTTAGCCATGGGCAAAACTGGCAATATTTATACTGATGGTAGATACATGCTTTTGAGTAGTTTATGATTCTGGAATGTTGTGGATGCAATGTGACTTTCTTACTTCCAGTGGAAATAAAATTAAAATGTCTCCTATATTCAGGAATTATTGGATGCAATACTCATACCTGCTGCTTTAGCTATTGTTAAGATTTTAGGCCATTATAAACTTGACTCTCTGGAAGGTAAGGGAAATCATATTGCTAATATTTCTGTGAGGAATGGTGACTTTAAGGAAACCAACAGCAGCTAAACCTCAGTCATGGTCCAAAAGTGTATTTCCCTAAATGATACTTAGTAAAACTGACCAGTGAAGCCCAACAATTGACCTCAGAAAAGAAAAAAAAAAATAAAAGTTTGGAAATTTAACAATTGTTGGTTTGGTAAAAAGAGAAAGCTCTGGTTTGGACCAAATAAAAACCCAGTCCTACCAGAGATTCCAAAATTTCCACTTCTCACCGCCCTACATGCATTAAATCATTGATTTACTGACAAAAGGATAGCAGTCAAAAATCAATATTGGTGGGAAAACATTAGCAAAGCTGCAAACTTTCCTATCACACTTGTTCCACTTGTCTAAATTAAAACCCAGGGAGGCTTGTTCATACTGCTCCCTGCCAGTTCATACTACCTAATGGACAATTTCAAGTCTGACAAATGGATTTGATATAACTTCCTGTCTAATCGATAATAAATATGTTTCAGTCATGGCTTGTATATTTTCACACTGGACTGAAGCCTTCCTTTGCAGATAGGCTACTGCCTATTGTGTGGTTAAAGTTCTTTTGGAAAAGATTATCCTTATCTGGGGAACTCCTCTCGAACTTCACAGTGATTGGTGCCTCAGCAAGTCTGTGCTGTTTGGTTTGTTTTACTACACTTTCACTGTGCTTGCTACCCTCAATTCTCTAGTTTAGTCAAACAAACTACTGGCAATATTAAAACTCTACTGGCAAAATTTGTAGAGACTTTCCAAATAGCTCAGCCAAAATTTTTGCTGTTGGTTCTTCTAAATCTCAGATCTACCATTTTTCGAACTCGTAAACTTTTACCCTTTGAGATAGTCACAGGATGTCCAATGCACTTGGCTTCTGCTTCTTGAGGAGATAAAAGGAGAAATATTCCAATATTGTAAAGACCTAATTGCTTCTATTAAAACTATCCTTAATCTTTTCATTTTTGCACTCTGGAGACTAAGACTTTCAGCATCACACCCTGCAATCTGGAGGTTTTGTTTATTAGAAAAGACATCTCCCGGAGAATTATCTTTAACCTCTAATGGAAAGGTCCTTATCATGTACTGCTAAACAATCCTTGCTCACCCAAACTCCAGGGAATAGACTCTTGGATTTATGTGACATTCCTAAAGAAAGCACCAAACCTGAAAGTAAAGATTTACCCAATTTGAAGCACATGACATATGATGAGACAGATTTCCCAAGATATCCAGACCACGTCTGTCAGAAATTTGTCACCAATTTTTTATGATGACAGAATGCTTCAGATGATCTCCAATGTCTATGATTTTGATAACATATGGACTTCAAATAAAATGGGGCAGAGAGTTTTCCCTCTTACCCCTCCTTATGACTCCAGTGTGGTTCCAATCTGTGCACTTTCCCTCTGACATGAGACACTACACTTGTGAAAGGTCTTTTTTGGCATCGAAGGAGAAAAAAAACATGAAAACTAGAAAACCTGACTCTTGATCAGCAATGATTTCAGAGAAATATCTTTATCAAAAGGGGACATATAAAAAATTAATAAACAGAAACCTCAATTAAATAGAGTTGGAAGAAAAGAACAGAGGCCTCCCATACCCTGTAATGGTAGACCAGTAGGAGGAAGAAAGACTCCTGTTCTTTCCTAGCAAAAACTCAGCCAATGAAAAGTCATTGACTCTTTGTTTATTATAGCCCTACCAACTTTTTTCCCCCTCCATAAAAGTGTGCTCCTTCCCTTGCTCTGTGGTTACTTGCATGCGGCTGCTCTGGTAGCACAATCTGAATTACAATTCTCTGTTAATCTCAGATAAACCCAGCTTGGTTGGAAAAATATCTGGCAGTCTATTTTCTAGGTCATCAATGGTTATAACAGAAGTTATTTCTCTAAGTGGCTTTTTATTTCCATTATCTCTGAGAACTCTAACTTCTTCTATTTTGCTCATGTATTACAGTAACTGTGATTTTCTTTGGATCCAAGTTAAAAGTAATTTCTGCATCAAAATAAGCCAATAATACCACTGTAGTTCATAAAGAATACTAGTAAACTATTTGTTTTACTGCTTATCACTTTTTAGTTGATATCTTATAGGCTGTGTATTGAGTCATTTTGACTCTACCCAGGTGAGAGAGTTCTTTCCACCTTCTAATTAGATTCCTTTGGTCACTTATTACACTTCTTCACATGAATATCTTTTAAATTGCTCTCTGGTGTTTCCCTTGTGCAACTTACCATTTCTCAAAACTTAACGAAAATTTTCCCTTTCTTTTCATCTCCTATCTCCTAGGAAACTATGTGAAAACTTCATCCAGGCTGGAAAGAGTTCTAATGTTTATATTGGCACATGTTAATCCTTGTAGCAGAAGGCTCTGTTTGTTTGTTTATTTTTGTTAATTGAATTATATTTTGAACTATTTTTTTATGATTTGTAGTATGTTAATATTTTCTGAGAAGTATACAATATACTTAAAGAGTCATGGCAGATAGTTTTCATATTTTCTTCTTTGGCTTATCTTTTCAACTGGGAAATCCTCACTTCATAAAGAAACATTTGCCTTTCAATGACAATTTGAGACACCCCATTTTCTGGCTAGCATAAAGTAGTTACCACTAACATTACTGATATTTTTTACTTTACTGATACATTGTTTAAGATGCAGTTTCTGTCTAAACTATGGAAAATGAATGCTACCTTTTTCTGGCTTCTCTTTGGTTTAGTTTTTCCTTTCCTCAACTTTTCTTTGATGTATTGCTTAGTTTTCTTAATCTTAAGCATCCAGTCTGCTGGATGGTAGCCAAATAACTGAGAAACTAAATATTCCTCATTATTTGTTTTCTTCAATCCTTACACTCCAGGACAGAAACCCACCCAAAGGGAGCTCCAGAGTAGGCTTTGACCTAAAGTAGGAAAGGGTAAATCACCCCTCTGGGTTAGTATATGCCTCCCAACAACGTATTTTCTTGGCATCTGTAGGTTTTACTGATGAGATAAGGAAGAGGTTCTCCCAAGAGGCAAGAGGCAGAAAAAACACTCTGAAAGGATCAGCTTCCATCATTCTGATTGACAGAGTGGGGAGGTTTATCCCTGCAGTCTACAAGGCTATGATTTAAATCTTAGCAAACAATGAACAGAGACAATTTTTTTTGTTCTTTTAGTATTTTTTCCCATCCTCATTTTTGGTGCAATTGTAACAGAATGTGCTAAACTCCACATTGAACTTCTGAGATTTTGAATTTTAATCTTTCTGTCACCAACCTGCAGTGGAACCTCAAGCAGGTGACATATCTCAGTTCACTGTTTTTGTTTCCTTGGCAACTCGCTGAAATGACAAATTAAGGAAAGTAAATACACTAAATTGAAAACATGCCTTATTTAACACAGTCATTTCTATAAAAAAAGTAAAAATAATGTTAAAGAATTTGTGTATATAACACAAAGAATTACCTTTTAGCAAAATTCAGTAATTTCTTAATTCAACTGAAATAATCTAAAGAGAATAGTAAATGTATGAAGAAAAATGTAAAATAGAAATATCAGTAAGAAAACTCCCTTTGCCAATAAGAAGTGAGTATTGATAACATGAAGATGAAAAAGTGGGATATAAATGAAGAGATCCAAATTTCATGACTATAACTTATTCTTGGTCATGTGCTAAATATTTTCACATGTGACATTTTATTCAATTTTCAAATATACACTATGCATGTGACATGCATTTTACGATGGACAGACAGACCTCAACCCAAGCTAATGCATCCTAAGAAAGGAGAAAGGCAGAGCAGTTTTTAGGAAATGATTCTGCTGATGTACATACGTTATTTATTTATTTATTTTTGGCAAAGAGAAAAAAAAATCTGGTGACGAATGGCTAATTATTGAGTAACTGAGTCAGTCAGTTTAGTTTAGGAGCTATTAAGGTAGATGCAGTCTCCATTTGTTTAGATAAAAAGTGTTCTAATTATTGTAACCATGAGAAAAGGGGACAACTTACAAGTTTTGGAGAAAATTTGTTGAGTTTCTTATAGTTAGACACCAAGTAGTAATAAATATCTTAATGTGAGACCACTAGAAAATTGGAATTATTTAATTTATTTAATGTATTAAAATTTCTGCAGTGGGAAAAGATTGCATATATTTGTGTGATTTGGTCTAGATTTCAGACAAATTTTTGTCATTTTTTTTTCTTTTACTATATGGAAGAAAGTAGCTAATTTGGAACATCTGGAAGAGTCAAAGTTTTAGCCTTTGTAAAAGAGCCTTATCTTCAATGAGACCTTTAAATTTTGTGCATTAAATTCCGAGAGTTTCATCTTGGGGGGTCCTCAATTTTTTTAATTAATTTTTATTGGCATATAGTTACTTTACAATGTTGTGTTAGTTTCTACTGTACAGCAAAATGAATCAGCTATACGTCTACATATGTTCCCTCTTTTTTGGATTTCCTTACCATTTAGGTCACCACAGAGCATTGAGTAGAGTTCCCTGTGCTATACAGTAAATTCTCATTAGTTATCTATTTTATACATAGTATCAATAGTGTATATATGTCAATCCCAATCTCCTAATTCATCTCGCACCCCCTTCCCCCTCGGTATCTATACATTTGTTCTCTATGTCTGTGTCTCTATTTCTGCTTTGCAAATAAGATCATCTATACCATTTTTCTAGATTCCACATATATGTGTTAATATATGATATTTGCTTTTTCTGTTTCTGACTTACTTCACTCTGTATGACCGTCTCTAGGTCCATCCACATCTCTACAAATGACCCAGTTTTGTTCCTTTTCATGGTTGAGTAACATTCCATTGTGTATATGTACCACATCTTCTTTATCCACTCATCTGTCGATGGACATTTAGGTTGCTTCCATGTCCTGGCTATTGTAAATAGTTCTGCAGTGAAAATTGGGGTGCATGTCCCTTTTTGAATTATGGTTTTCTCAGGGTATATGGCCAGTAGTGGGATTGCCGGGTCATATGGCAGTTCTATTTTTAGTTTTTTAAGGTCAATTTTTGAGTGCATCCCTGACAAACTTGGCATTATAAGAGTTATTTACATGGCCACATATTTTAAAAATAGTTTGAATTTACTGGACAGTAGGTTTACATTAAGGTTTAGGTAGAATGCCAACTACACAATTTAAATCACCAAAAACACATTATATATATATATATATATATATATATACTTTTTTTTTTTTTTTTGTCTAAAGTAATACACACTTGGGATCTGAAGAGCGACATCAACAAGATGGCTAAGTGGGAGACCCCAGACTGTGTCCCTGCAATAAGATCAAAAATTAGACAACAATAAAATTAGATCAACAGCTAAATCCACAAGCAAAAATAGCTCTGGGAGAGACCTGGAATCCATATAAGAAAATTCAACAACACTGAACAAAAAACCCTTGACAATAAATAAACTGGAGAAGGAAAAACTTTTATTTTGCTCACATAATCCCATCCTCTAAGGCATAATCGCTTAGCACCAAGGGAGAACTCCCCTGTTAAAAACAAATTCCCCTCACCAAAAAAAAAAAAGAGTGGGTTGATCAACAATTTTCCCAGACTTTGGGGGCACTGCACAAATGCCCTGCTTCAGTTTCACCTCACCCAGAGACCAGTAAAACTGAGACTATATAGACAGCTAGGGTAAGGAGGAAAAGCAGAAGCTATCATTGTCAACCATACAGCAAAAGCCACTGCAGTACTCAGTGACCTGTTCTGAAGTGACAGTTGCATTGGACCCCCTGCTGATTTCAACAGCTTTCCCCTCACAAGGGACTTCTTATGACCTGAGTTTCAAAATATTCACATGTTATAGACGTATTTAGAAGTCCATAAATATTACCAACAAGAATAGATTCTTTACTTTGTCTTTTTCTCTACAATCTTTATTACTTATCTGAAAATATCTAACAATTAGCACAAAAAAAGAATCATTGGAGATCTGGAAAAATATGTTTAGCTTTTAAAATATGCATGAAATACATAGAAGCTAAATAACTTATTTCCTTACTACTATAACCACATAGAAGAAAATATGTTTTGTAAAAGTCCATTTCACAATTCCACACAAAAAAAAAATTCTCAGCAGTTTCTAAAAAGCTATATATACATGTACCTTAGGTAATTTGTATAGCCAGTACAAAATAGGAAGATGAAAAGTCCAAATGAAATACGACTTTGTTGCAAATAGATAAGATTTAGAACCAGCTGCTGAAGAGTAGGGATATTTAAGAGGAAAAATAAAAGAAATGGAAAAAATTCATCTCAAAGAAACACTATACCCAGAAAAACACTTTTTTTTAAAATAATGAACATATTGATAGGGCCTTTATTAACAAAGAGTCTTTTGAACATTTTACATTTATTCTTACCTCTCCATGAGTTCTATATATCTAACCTCATGTTAGAGAGGAATGTATTGAACTAGAGAGGTTATGAAAGTGTGCAAGTGTGTATAACTAGTAAATAGTGAAGCTTTCAACCAGTGTTCTTAATACACTATTATACAGGGAATCTAAAAAGTGTTGTTCAATCTCATTTGCTATGGTCTTCATGTTTGTGTCCCCACCACCATTCATATGTTGAAATCCTAACATACAAGGGTGGTGGTGTTAGAAACTGGAGCATTTAGATGGGGATTAGATCATGAGGGTAGCGCCCTCATGTGTGGGATTAGTGTTATAATGAAAGAGATTCCTCCCTAGCCCTTCCACCATGGAAGAATACAACGAGCATTCTGAGAGGTGGGAGAGGACCTGGCCCTGCTGGCACCCTGACCTTGAACTTCCCACCTCCAGAATTGTGAGTAATAAGTTTCTGTTGCTTATAAGCAACCTAGTCTATGCTACTTTAATATAGCAGCCTAAACAAAGAATGGACTGAAAATAGAATTAACAAGCAATTAGAACTTGGAAAGAAAAGCACCTATGAATTTTGAAAATTATGGAAGAAAGATTGAGCACTTACAAGTACCCAGGTTGATTACTTAAAAGAAATAGACAGCCAGATATTTCTCCAGCAAGGATGAGTTTATTTGAAATCAGCAGAGACTACCAATTCAATATGTGCAGCCATGGAGAGGCACATGTAAGTTCCCAAACAGCAAGGGAAGGAAAACACTTTCACAGAGAGTGAAAAAGAAGTTGGGAGGGCTACAGTAAGCAAAAAGTCCATGGCTTTTTATTGGCTGAGTCTCTGAGGGAAGAAGAGGAGTCTTTCTTATTCCTGTTGGGCTCTGCTGTCATCAGAGACATGAGAGCTCCCTCTTTTAGTATTCCCAACTTTACTTAATTGAGGTTTATGTTATTATTTTTTCACTCTTACACCTTTTGGTGTAAAATATTATTTTATAATTTATAAATAATTTTAATATATAATTTATATATAATTTATAATAATATAATTTTCAATAATATTAGAAAATATTATTGAAAGCTTGGCTAATCAAGAGTCAGGTTTTCTAGTTTTCTAGAATTCAGAAGAGCTTCTACTGCATGAGGTAAAAGAAAAAATGGTTAAAGGGGATCCCACAATAATGTTTTCAGTGGCATTAACCAAAAGGGCAATAGCAGTAACAGCTCTAACGTAGTGAGGTTATCCCCATTCCACAGTGTCCAGTTACTGCCTTTAATACTTTATGGGTTGATAATGGTCCCCATGATTTTGGGTGAGTACCCAAAGGGCATTTCCTTCTTCTTCATGTACAAGAAGAAAAAAGGGAATCTGATAACTGGGATGCCCAAGGGTAGCTGGGTTCATCAAACTCTCCTTTAAGGCCTTGAAGAATATCTTGTCCAGTTTTTCCCATAAAATTGTGTTGGCATTGTCATTATTGAATAAAGTATCCAGAGATTTGGACATAAGACAGATATTTGGAATCCAATTTTGACAATAACCAACTAACCCATGAAAACTTCCTATTTGGAGCTTAGTTGGGGTTTTGGGAAAATTAGGATGCCACGAAGTCTATCTGGATCTAGTTATAGCCTTTGTTCTGATATAAGATGTCCTCAACATCATACCTGGGTTTGGGCAAACTGCAAATATTCATTGGCAAATTTTGTCCCTTTAAGGCTAAAAGCATTAGCAAGTGGATGCTGTCTTCCTGTGAGGAGGCTTGAGGAGAGCAAAAATGTAAATTATCCATATATTGAAACAAATTGGAACCTCTCTTGGAACTTTATATCATTCAGATCAGCCTTCAGGATTTGTGAGAAATAAGAGGGTCTTGCAGTAAACACTGAGACATTACTGTCCAGGTAAACTGGTTTTCTTCCCAAGTGAAGGCAAAAAGTTATTGGCTAGCTTCATGGACAGGAATACTAAAGAATGAACTGCATAAATCAATTACAGTAAAGAACTTGCTTTCTGTGGAAGTAGATGTTAGTAATGTATGAGTTTTAGGAAAAACAGGGTGTGAAGGGATGCCAATGTTGCTTATTGATTGGAGGTTCTGGACTATGGTCCTACACCCTTAGGTTTTCTCACTGGTAAAATGGTTCATCCCATTAAGAAGCATAGAGTTAATAGCTACTTGAATGGAATGAACACCTGAAGGAAGACCAGAATTTTCTTTAAAAAATTCTGAAATCAATTGTAGTAATCATGGACAGGTGGGTCAGATTTTTGTGTTCAAGCCCGAATTTTGTTCCAAACAACAGGCTTTGTTAAAGCCTTAGGAATTGCTCAGTGAAGTCCCTAGCTATTTCTCTAGCCTGATCATATAGTAAGCTAGCAGGCTCATCTCTCTGTTGTGATTCTAGACATTTTTCAAGATTTTCCCAATTAGCAGTGTTCATCCAATGCTGGGATTTCACCGACAAGCATATGAACTATCAGATATGTCAGAGAAACAAGGTGGAAAGTTTGAATGACTATATTAAATTCCTTAACAAATTTGTGAAGAAATTTTATTATTTTGGGAAAACTTTCCACTGTAATGAAAGTGAGTATACAGTGAGTATATAGTAAGTACCATAGCTCACAGTTCAGCTTTAGTCCAGAGAATATAAGAAATTAAATATTTAGCCTCTGGATCCTCAGAAGGTTAATTTTAAAGGGACTGGTTATGGCAAATTCAGAAGAAAAGGAAGGGGGGAGAGGTTCAGGGAAAAGTGGAACTTTGGAAAAAGAATTAGTGAGAGAAATTGAGAGTGTATTTGAGATTCAGGTGGTGTAGAAGGAAAGGAGGAAGATGGAACTGGAAGTATAGTCTGACCATGATGAGCCAACGAAGAGACAAGATGGCGTCACAGGTGAGGCCTGAGATAGAGATGCCTAGGAAAAAGAGCTTGAGTCTTTGTGAGCAATTTTGTCTTTTTTTAATTATTTGTTTGCCTCTGTAATTCTTAAAATCTTATTCTGCAGAACAGCAATTTTAGGCTCTTGATAAAGTTGGGAAGCTTCAAAGTACCAAGTGAAATAAGCATTATGCCTTGTTTTGGAAAATTTTGTGCTATTGTAGTTCAGTTTAGTTTTGAGAAAATTAAGTTTGTGGATATCAAAATTCCTCCATAATGGTCACTGATACTCCAAACTGTCTTTAGTCAGGTACATTCATTTAGTTATAAATACGCATAAGGAAGGACCACAGTTTTAAACATAAAATTTGCTGCAGTCCCAATAAAAACCCATTAACTAGGCTGGGGGAGAAGTTAGGTGGGCTTAAAATACTTAGATAACTTGGATGACATTTTTCCACTAGAGTAAAGAATAAATTTCAAATGCTTAAAAAACTTACAACACAAAGAGCTCAATTTATATAGTTTACAAGCCAATCCCAGCCAATCCTAAGAAGACAGTTTGGTTCCAGAGGAGACAGGCAGAAGGCTTTTTTTTTTTAAGCCACCCTCCAGAGGATAGCCCTTCCAAAAGTATAAGCCAAAGGCTAAAAATCCAGCATAGTTTCATTTGAATCAGCTTCCTTCCAAAGGAAGAGGTGAAGACATTTTTGGCCAGCTTCATTTGAAACCATTTGATCTCCAGATCAGACCAACATGCCAAACAAGTACTCACATACAGAACAATACCTAACCATAAAGAATGAAACCTTGAAATTGATCTCAAATAAAGCCTGGAGAGCTTGAAAGGCAAAAAGAGCATGAGTTAGATCCAGAAGGGAGGCAAACCTTTAAACTTCAAGGTGGGTGAGAAAAGCAGAGAACACAGTGGGCTCAGTTGTGGTATTATACCTTGTTTGCTCACCAGCCCAGGAACCTAATGGGGTCTTCTCTACCAAAATAGTGACCTAAAACAAATAAACTGCCAGATATTTCTCCAGGAAATATGGGTTTATTCTGGATCATCGGAGAATTACAATCTGTGGTCTGCAACCAGGATAAGTCACGTGCAGGTCCCCGAATGGCAAGGGAAAACAAACACTTTTATAGAGCAGAAAAGGAGGGTGGGAGGGCTATAGTAAATAGAGTCCATGGGTTTTCACTGAGTGTTTTTGCCAGGAAAGAAGAGGACTCTTGCTTCTTCCTGTTGGGTTCTGCTATTGTTGCAGGGCATGAGATGTCCTCCTTCTGGTCTCTCAACTATAATTGATTGAGTTTTCTGTTCATCAATTTTTTACAGTATAAACAGACATTTGAAATATCACATTGGTGGAAAACAAACTGTCATAGAAATTGGTACATATAGCATCAAGACAATCTTTTCTAGAAATAAGTTTCCCAATAAAAGGAATTGACAACTCCTGTATAGACTCTGTAACAAATAGTATGGAAACCAGAGTGTAAACTGATAAGAAAGCAAAATCTAAATGTGATCTGGACCAAAACATCAACAATTTCCTTAGATATATTTGGCTGAAAGTGTTCTCAATCCCTTATGATGAGCTATTACTAGTGACTAAGAGAAATGCACCTGGAAGTTTCACTGTTAGTTTGATATATCCTTCCATAACTGTGGAACTCTTATTTTATTTAATTATCTTTTAGATATTCCTCTCATTATCTTATCAAATTATCCAATTAATTACTCAGTAAATAATAAATGAGTGATTGAATGAAAAACATGTTCTCAGCCAGTGTAATCTTTACATTTTCTATTCCTATTAACTCAATAAAACCCAACGATGCAGCACGTATACAGAGGATAACAAAATATAAATTGGACACTGGGAAATGTTCAATTTTGTGCCTTCCTTCTTTTAAAACTAGAATCTTTTCATGGAGGAAAACTTTTTCTTAAGTAATACAGAACAAGAGGGTAACTGATCACTTCCTCTCCATCATACCATATATCTAATCAATCACAATATCCAAAAGTTTCTTCTTCATTCTCCAATGTTTCATTTTCCTATATTTTAGTATTTCCACTAGTCTCAAGTTAACCAAAGTATTTGCCATTTTACTTCTAAACTCTTCTCAGTGTCACCAAAGTGATATCTTTAACTAAAATTTACCTGTACATGGCAAACTGTTTAGCCTTCCTAAGCTCTGCTTTCCCACCTCTTCCCTGTTCCAACACTTTATTTAAGCAGCCATTTTTCATAAAGTAAAAACTCATTAAAGAATCATTTAGTGTTTCATTGCCTTATCTCTAAGCTTGTTTTCCAAGTTGCTCTTTTTATTTAATCTAACCATTCACACTGGATAACTAACATATTATATGGAACGTTTCCTCTCTGAGTAATTTAACCAATTTTTAAATTTTATTTTCAAAGATCTTTCTAATTGAAATCTGGAGAATAGATTAGAGAGTAGAAATTTTGAAACTGGGAAAACTATTTACAAGACAAACACAATAGTAGAGAAGAGAGATGAACTAAGGTAGTACTGGTAAGTGAAGGTAAGAACTAAGACAGTAAAGTAGCTAAGTCTCAAAGGTAACATTATCTTCATTGTTTCTTTTACTTCTGGACACATGTTTTTTTGTTTTTTTGTTTTTTTTTAAATTTGCTTGACTTTCTATGTACTGACTACTCTTTTCCTTCAAAGTTCTTCAAAGAAATTGTAAAACCCTTGTTGGACACGTGAGGTATATACATGAGGTAATGGATTTTGTCTTCCTGAGTTCCAATCTGTACTAATCGCTGTCCAGTACATTGTACTGAAGACATCCTATCATTTCCAGAATATACAGGATGTGCTGTTTTTTCTTGTTTTATTTGGTTTTTGTTTGTTTGTTTTTGTGTTGTTTTAGTGCAACATAATTCCAGAGACTTTTTGAGAAAGATAGTATATAACACAATATTTTTGAGAGTTTGCATTTATGGAAATGCTTTACTCTACCCTCATACTTGAAGGATAATATAGGAAAGTTTGTAAACGATTATGTTAGAAATAAATGTTATTTGAATTTTAAATGATTCTTCACCTTACAAAACTTTCAGGTTTGCTTTGTTAAATTAACACTGTTATTTAATATAATTCTTTCAGAATAAAACTAACTCTCTCTCTCTTTCTTTCCCTATCTCTATTTATATTTTATGGAAGTTTTTATGGTCACTAATTTTTCTCAGGTATTTCAAAATTTTGTGGCCATTATACCCTAATATGGGTATTTTTCAGATTATTTGCCCAAGTACTTAGTGCAAACTGGCCATTCCCTGCCCCTCCATTCTGGGAAATTTTCTTGAATCATTTATTTTATAATTTCCTCCTGACCAGGCTTTCAATTTTCATAGAAATCTTCTTAGTAAAATTTTTAAATTCCCAGGACTGATCCTCATGTTTTCTTATCATTTCTTTCTTATTATTTTTATATCACCATTTATTTCATTTTACTTTCTCAATGATTCCCCAAAATGCCTCTGTCACTACTTACATTTATGTAATTTATGTTTCAGTTAACAATTTTCTAATTTCAAAAAAATGCTTTCTCATTGTTTCTTTATCATTGCTCTAGCTTTAAAAATTAGAGAAAGTCTCTCTGTTCTCTTTATTGATTCTGTTCCTTTTATGTTTATTTTTATTTGATGTAGATTTTCTCAGGTGTGTGACAATTATTGGATGCATTTCATAATATACTATGAAGCATGAATAAGCACTCTGGAAAATCTGTGAGCCTGGATAGGCATTGTGACCAAATGAGATTCAGTGTAAAAAGACTGGGTGGGGACTTGCAACTATCAATACTTATAAATCTTTCTCTCAGCCTGTCATTGTCACCAGAAAGGAAAACAGCTTTCTTCCATCTTGAGAATATAAACCTATATATATTAGTTCACTGGGAGCTGATATGGCTACAGGCTGCACTTGTGGTAGCCTGTTTTTAATATAGAATTTGACTTAATCTCTCCACCTCTAATGAGCCCCTCATGATGCCTTCAGTGCTTTCTGAAAACCCGAGTTCACAGTCTTTCAGATTTGATGTTTCAAGAACATAAAACTCTCCTTTCTTCAAGGCAGATTGAAGTGGGTTTGATTTTCAAAAGATCCTTTCTCTTTTGGCTCCTCCTCTCACTCCCACACTCTGAAGTTCTTACTGCCTCCATTCTTTGCACATGTGCAGGTCCTCACTGAGAGACTGAGACTTGATCCTCATGAGCTTCCTCTGGCAAACACTTGGGCTTCTGTTTCATTTTATTGATTATGTCAGTTGCAAATTATTTCTCAGTTTTCCTTTTTTCATAATTTATTGACTTTCTTGTTTTGATATTTCTTATCTTCAGTTGTTTCTTCTTCATCCTTGGGGGTTTATACCATTTTAAAATATGATTCAATATTTTAATGTTTTCATTTATTTTGCATTTTTCTGTAGGAAGTCGAGATAATCTATGTTTAGCCAAAAGTCCAGGTAACATATTTTAAATGGAATAAAGTATCAAGAAAATAAAATATAAATGGTTACGAAAAAGGTCAGCAATGAAAGACATGCCCTTTAGTGGGAAAAGGTAACACAAAGCAGTATGGTGATGATGGTATGGGTAAGGACATTTAAGGGGCTCTCAATTTGACTGATGCCCTAGGTAAGGGACATGATTGAACTAACTGGCCTCATGGGTACAGGTCATCTCAAGGCATTCTCAATATCAAAAACCTGATAAAGATTGTAGATTTCAGTCTTTGATAGGTACTCAAGTACTACATTACTGAGAACATTTTTAAATGCTTTTTGATGATAACTCTCTCCAGACAGATCAAGATTAACTAGAATGCTCAAACTGGATGAATGTAACAGCCTCTGAATTTGTCTCTGAATTCAATCTTGTACATTTTAAATGATTCTAGACATCATAGCTAGAGTATCTCTGTAAGGCTGTAGTCTTTGAAAATTTAGAAAAAAAATATGTGTAAGCATCCTCTATAAATCTATACTTTATTTCCTAAACTGAAGAATGGAGAACAATTACAATTCCTATGGTTTCATGTGCATGTTGTAAAAGCAATAACACAGAGCCCTATACTTAGAAAGGTATTGGATTAATGTTCAGATTTTGCCATCCTAAAATTATTGACAGTTTTTGGACAAAGAGTCCCATGTTTTTGTTTTGAACTGGGTCTTGCAAATTATATAACTGGTCCTGTTCTTACTTCACAGGGCTGTTGTAAGAACTAAAGGAAGCAAGCAGTACAGTGCACCATAGATATTAATCCTTCAGTAACACCAGAAGTCAGCCTTATTAGTATAATTGTTATTAGTAGCTATAGTAGTAGTAAGAATAGCACTTTATTCAGTAGTACTTGATTACAACATGCTTATTATTCACTCATTCTTCTACATAGAAGCATTCATTATTTCTTATGTGTTAGACACTGTTCTGGGAAATATCTTTAAATCACCTGTTTAACTGTATTCTCAATTAGACCCTAACATTCTTGAAAAAAGATAATTTATCTTGAAAAAAGAGAATTTATTAAGTGCCTTGCTATTTAATTTTTAATTTAGTTCTGCCCACCCACTCATTCCCCTTGGCAAATATTGCTAAAATTATGATTCCTTTAAATATATAGGAATGTATAAAAAATGTATAAAATGTATATAGGAATGTATAAAAAATGTATAAAATGTATAAAAAAATGTATAAGGCATCATACATACTATATCCATTAGGGACCAGGTAAAATTCTCAAATTTGACATACTTAATATTGACAGGTTAAAATGGGACACTCATGCAATTGCATTATCTCACAAAATTGAAATCCCTTAATGACCATACTAGGAATAATCACTTCTACCAAATAGCATGATGGTATAATGTCCAGTGATAGACATAATTTAAATAATTATAAAACTCTAAAATTCTTTTGCCACAATGTACAAAATATCAAATCACAATTGTATTAAATCTTTTAGGAAGATGGTTTCTGTCACAGCAAGGAAAGAATAGAATGTTATTTTGCTTTAAAGGCATTTCCTATTCAGAAGCTCAAAAGTTAACTCCAAATACCTCCACTTACAAAAAGGTCCAATTAAGCTGAGAGATCTTTGAAAATCACCCTTGTTAGAGATATTGGGAGATTATTGCCAAGAAACCAGATTTTTTACCTTCAGTTTGTATAGATTCTATATGCTCAGTGGGTTATACAATGTCCATAAGGTACTTCAATTCTCCAAATTGTGTAAAAATTGTAATTTGACTCTGAGGACCTTGCCATTTAAGAGATTCTAATTTTCTTGAAAATATTAATTATGTGTTGCTATACATGAAATGATCTACCCACGTGCCCTTGTGGTACTTTGAATCACTTATATGGGACATTTCTTCCAGGTTTCCTTTGGCCAATCATCTTGCTTTGTCTGGTTCTGATTTAATATTTGGTTAAATATTGGTTAAATATTGGTTAAATATTCATCTCAGGGTCTTCCCATGTGTGCATGTGCATCTCTGAGCCAAGAAGGATTTTAGTGAAGAGGCCTTTGGGTAGATTGACATCACTTACTGTGGGGTGACACCCCTCCCCCTCCCTTTTGACCTCCAAGGAGCCTTTCTGTGCATGTGTAGTTAGAAAGGTCTCCTTGACATCAAAAATGAGAAATATGTGGTCTCTTTAACTCTTTTCTGGGCAGGGCTCAGCTCCTCTCTCACTCCTGCTATTATCTTCACCTTGGAGTATCTGTCCACAGGTGACAAACTCCAGCTGCTCAACCTGGGGCCCACCTATCTCCTGCCTCAGTTATATGTTTAAAAAATAGTGGTAGCTAGCTATATTTTAGTTTTCAGTGTGTCAGAGCCTAAATGTAGTGGTAGATAATTTACTTAGAGTTTGAGTAACAGTCAAAAGTCAAAAGTTTTTGTAACTGTAACAGTCAATGCTTACTGCTTGATAATGCAAGTTTTCCTATTTCCTCTTCATATTCAAAAGCCAGCAACCCAATTTTAACTTCATGCAAAGAACATGATATGCTGAATTTCCAAAGAAAAATAGCAGTTCTAGACTGTTCACAACTTTCATTTGTATGAAGTTCTTATTCAGTCTTTCAATAACAATTAAGTTCATTTCCTTGCAAAGAAAAATGGATGTGAGTATGAGTTCATGATGGAACACCATGGATACCTCTACACAGGCAAAGCCATGTGGTGCATTTGTAGGGAAGTCTGTGAATACGCAAACCTTTTAATAGCCCTGGTTAATAATTTATAAATGCTGTATTTTTAAAGTTTGTTTTGCTTTCAGTTACTATTTCAAAGAGAATCACAAAATTATTTCTTTTTTTTTTCTTTTTCTTTTTTGCGGTACGCGGGCCTCTCACTGTTGTGGCCTCTCCCGTTGCGGAGCACAGGCTCCGGACGCGCAGGACCAGCGGCCATGGCTCATTGGCCCAGCCGCTCTGCGGCATGTGGGATCTTCCCAGACCGGGGCACGAACCCGTGTCCTCTGCTTCGGCAGGCGGACTCTCAACCACTGCGCCACCAGGGAAGCCCCAAACTTATTTCTTTACCACACAATTTGAACAATGCTAAATATACCTGAACTGAAATATTCTGTGATATTTTGTCTGACTATGTGGATAATAAAGAAATAGCTGTTACAGCTAGTCTCAGGGACAGATAAAAATTGTATTTCAGTCCCTCCTAAAGCAAAAGTCTGCCGTGCAAAAAGTACTAGTGGCAGCTTTCCACCTACAAAGAAGAGAGAAATAATGACTTTCCACAATGACACATTTTCAAACTTTCCAAATTACCACAGCGGTATAAAACATCAATGATGTAATTTAGTAAGCTATATAAGTCAACTCTAAATTTATTGCTAGAAAGATTTTTATTAGAAAACAATTATACTTGTCCTAAAACAATTATTAATTTCTTAAGTAGTTAGCCCAGTTTTAAAAGTACTTATTTTGATTTATGTATAGTGCCTTATTTCACAGGTCACTAATTTTTGCTTGGCCTATCAAGCAAATATTATTTGAAAGACTCCTTACAGTGTATTAAATGTACAATGGTGAATAAGCCATTGTTGCTTCCCTCTATGAGTTTACATATGAGGGGAGGAATGCAGACAGGAAATAAAGTTCAAGTAGAGTATGATAAACCTTAACAAAGAGTATACAGGTTTTGTTTCAATGGTACTATGCAGTCAAGAGTTGGTTGTGGCTATTTTGCCTTTTTAGTTAAACCCATGCAGGTACCAGAAGAAAACATTAAGTAAATGTCAAATGAAGAGACATTTGGGGTTGCATAGGCAGCCCTTCTTTGCAAGTAATTGAACTCTGAAATGACCCAGAAGGCTATTGCCAGCAAATAAATAATTCAATAGGCATTTTAAAGGGGGAAAATATACCATATCTGTGCTAAAAATCTGTCAATGTAATTTTAATTAAACTTATATTTTACTCAACTTATTTTGAGTGGAATCCATAGTTACCTTTGCTACTTCTAAGACCCATACAGTATTGGTATGAAACTGTACTTAACCACATAGTTCTCTAAACAAACGTTTGTTTTAAAAACTACCATGGATAAAATATAATACATCACTTTGAGAAAATATTCTCCAAAATGTTTCTTTGGAGGGTTACATATTAAGGTTAATTAATAACTATATGTTCCAATATATTTTTGACAAATTAGTATGGATACTCTTCAGAAAAAAAGTGTATTCATTTATTTCATCAAATAAATAAAGGAGTATAAAGTATTAATTAAAAAATCATTTTTTAAAGAGCAAATATTTAAGGGAAGCCAAGTACTCATGGAAAATTTATCTATTTTACCTCAAATGATCTTTGATAAAGTCCAATTCTAAGCCCAAAGTCTCCTAAAAAAATATTCTGAAGAAACTGTTGAATAGATCCCATTTCTTTTAGACCTTCTGTCTGAGTCTTATTAATTTTGACTCTTCTCTTCTAAGAGCACCTTAGTCATCCATTGAAAAGATCTGGCTGATGCTTCAATAAAATGCATAAAAGTTCACTGCTACTTTGATCTGCAGGCAAAGAATCATGACATCCTGGGACACATGGGTGATAGCCTTCCTTATGTAATTCTGATGAACTGCATCAAAGTGCCCTTCAGTTTTGGTTGCCTCAGTAGCAGAGAAATACAGACAGATTGGAAGGACTTCAGAGAAAAAGCTCAAAATGACTAAGGGAATCAAGTGGCATTATAAGTAGAGATTGAAAAAAAAAAAAAAAAGGATGAAGAACTTGGTCCAGTGATAACTAAAAAGTTACATGAAAGTATCCAGAAACTTGGCCTAAATACTATGGAAGAAAAGAACCAGCTAATTTGGTATTAAGAGAAATAGTATAAATAGAGGAATATCCAAAACGTTACCAGGTGATTTTAGATGGTAATAGACAGTTTTTAGGAGGTCAGTTACTCAACTTTATAAATATATTCAAAAGTATATGCACACATTTTACTTGACAATAATATATTGATCCAAGAAACTCTTATTATGTTCAAATGCATTCTACAATCAATAATTATTCCAAACTTATTTTTAAACATAGAAAGTAAATGATAGGGGTTAAATGATTTACATAAAGATAATAAATTGAATAAAACAGGAATACTTAGAAAATTATCCTAATATATCAGGAACTGTCCTAATTACATACACTAAATAACTAGTCTGTGAGATTATTATTATTATTCCCACCTTACTATTAAGGAAACTGAGCAAATAGGAGGAAAGATAACATGCCAAGGTCACACAGCTTGTTAATAGGAGACTCAGGATAAGTTGCTGTAGGCATCAATATTTATGATTGCATCCAGTAAACCTGTTGCTTCTCTGGATGTCAGTACCTATCTAATTCATCACATTCATAGCCTTCCTGATCAACTCACTCAAAATAAGTATTCGCATATCTGAAGATCAAGGTAGTGGGTTGCCATAGATATATGCCACCCAACGAGGCAGGCACTAGCAACATAGCACTACTGAGTGCTTGAAATGTTTACTCCAAATTATATGTCTGCTATAAATATAAAAAAACACAATGATTTTCAAAGACTTAGAAAAAAAAGAATACAAACTATCTCATTAGTATTTGATATTCATTATACATTAAAATGAAAATATTTTGGATATATTGGGATCAATGAAGTATATTATTGAAATTAATTACACATGTTCTCTTTACATTTTTAATGTAGCTATAGAAAATTTTAAATGATATATGTGACTCACCTTTGTGTCTCGTATTACATTTCTACTGGAAAACATTCTTTAGATGAGCTCCGTGGTCTTTTCTATTTCATGTCTATAATTCTGTGGAAATGCTGTAAAATGAGGTTCCAGAAAACCTTTCAAAAAAGGATTTTAATTCTTATGACTGATTCTGTTGATAAATCTGAAGAAAGTATGTTATTAAATGAATGTTCTTTTCTAATTATTATTGAATTTCCTCTGTTAGTGTTCAGTACATTCCTATCCAAAGTAAGTGAATATTCTTTTAAAATTGACATGGTTTGAAATTTTCTGTTCTAATATGTAACAACAAAAGGGTTTTTTTCTATACTAATTTTTGACCTAGCAATTAAAAGAAAATGCAAAATGAGTGTAATACAAGATAATAGCTTAGAAATAAAGTTAAAAAGCATAGAAAAAGCCTAGTTAGAGTCTTCATGTGGCCTTAGATTTTTTTCCAGCTATTTTTATACTCATATTAGCAATCAGAAGAAGCCTCAAACTTTAAATGTGCAGTATTTTAATACAATAATTTTAATTTGCAATGGTCAGTTTGTGAAAACCAAAGAATAAAAGAAGATAACAATTGTCATCCTAAAAAACATATCTAAACTTCAATTAATTCTGGAAAATTGAGGATTAGGTTGACTCTGCCTATAATTGTCAATGAATTTGAAAGATTTCAGGTGCCGAATTTCAAATGTGTTATTCTATGTTTCTATTTAATATATTATTTTAGTTACCTTTAAAAATGTATCCTAATGTACCTTCAAAACACCCCCAAAATGCATATTAAGTATTATGTTCATGATTATAAGTAAATTCCAATTTAAATTGGGATTTATGAGCCTTGAACAATGCAGCAATTGTTACTATTTAATTTTTTAAGTCATAATTTTCTATTATTTTTTTTCATACAGGGCTGTTTTAATCATGAAAACTAAAACAATTAGTTTTTATTACAATGTTAAAGGAAAATAGGAACCCAAGTTTAAACATAATGAGAATGAATACCATTAAAAATTGTGTAGTGTGCTCTCTTTTTACTCATTTTACATATTAACTCAAAGTTTATTCACATCTAGCTGTTCAGCTTACAGAAAAAAATAAATCAAACATCATCAAAGTGACAAAATGTTTTGATGAATATGACAGAAGACATCCGATTCATTGTATTTTATATCTAACAAGGGCACCCTACTTGTCATTTATCTTTCATTCATGAGATATAATAATTTTCCATGGTTGCAATATGAAGAAAAAAGATAGTTATTTGTTAGTGAAAATTATGTTAAAGGTTTTATTTAAAGTCAGCTAGATTTAAATTCAGCTAACACTTAAAATATGTATGCTATTAGTAAGCCTAGATAAGTAAAGTGAAATATTAGAAGGATTTTGAATTTATTCTTGAGACAATATTACCCATGTCTTTTTTAAACCTAAACCCAAACTAGAAATATCCTAGAGATCCATTTTGCCATATATACTAGCATATCTTGATGCCAGTATATTTGAAGGTTTTAAGAGTAAAAACATAAATATTTCAAATCAGTAATGCATTTCTAAGATGAAAAATTCCAAACTATATTTAGTTTTAGACTCTAGTGTTCAGTCTTTAAGAGGTTTTAGTAAACAGGAGATATACATGGGCAATGTTAACACATTAAATTTTGTCTAAAATCCCATTGGGTTTAGTTGATAAGCCTTTTCATGTATAGGTTCTCCTTCTACCTCTCTTTTTTCTCTTCATTACAATTTTTTTCTTGATGAACTTGGGTCATTTTCCCAAGCATAGTCTAAAGTCTGAATTTTGTTTAAGTTATGCCCATGGTGTTCTTACTCTTTTGTTTCGGATTTCCTAAAAAAATGCTAATTGGATCTAGATATTTGATTAGATTCAGGTTTGAAATCTGGGACAAAAATTCTTCATATGCCTTGTTTTATTTCAAAAGTTCATCTTAAGCTTTCTTTAGCTCCTGTGACATGCTTAATAACTAACTCAGATATCCAAAAGAGGTCAATGTCTTTGTGATACTGGAAAGTCCTTTTAAAAGTATAGGCATTATAAATACCATTTTTATCCATTTATTGAAATATGTACCACCAAGAGTCCCAAGGATAGATATATTTTACCTGGGTGAGATATGAAAAGTGTTAGTTACTTCAAGCCAAGGTATTGTGATGTGGTTTATGATGTTGTTTCTGATAGTAGTTTGGATAGTAGTTTCTGGTAAATAAAGGTCAGAGAAAGAAATAAACATGTGGGAATAGACCACAAGTAGTATTTGAATTAAAATACTTAGAAGCTTAAAATATCTATGTATTTGTTATATTATTGGAATAGTCTTTCTTATTTACCATATATTTATTAAATATCTACAGTGTTACAGAGACAGTTCTGTGTATTCACACCAGTGAACAGAAAATATAAAAAACTCTAACCCCATTGAGTTTATATATATATATATATATATATATATATATATATATATATATACCCTTCATTTTAATTAACATGTTCTTCTATTTAGAGTATTTATTCTTCATTTATGACTCACCTTTAGAGGTTTGGGTTTAATTTGGCTCTGATCTCAAACTGAATGAATTTAATGGTTTCAATTTAACCCATTTGTCCACATCACTGGGCTACAAATTTCTGGTAATAATACAAACTTGGAAGCTTTTGCTCAGGAGAAGCCTGGGATTTGCACAGCATTGCCAAACAGCTGGCAAATATTTGGCCTAGTCACTTGGCTCTTAACAGTACTATTAATTTCTTATTTTCATAAACTTAATATTCCACAAAATTGTGGAAAAAAGAGAAAATGTTTCAGTTAAAGTGCTGTTCATGAAATTGGATGGAAGGAAGACTAGGTTTATACAGAGTAAGACAACTGCAATTTACAAATAATTAAGACCCCAAATGAGTCTAGGAAAAATTTGCATGTAACTGAGATACCTGTCTTTTTCTTACATTATCTGGATAATTCTATCAGTTCTCCACTTGAAAGAATTATCTTCATGGCCAACTAATTTTGAGAATGCTTTCATACCTGATCATAATCACAGAGGTACTACTCAAAATGGTATTATACCCTTATTTCCCTTGTAACAGCTTGCTACAAATGAGGACAAAGAAGAACATACATCTCATATGTAAAATATTCCTCATATAAAGAGGCAAAATATGGCCTTTATGTTTGCAAAAACATGTTTTGCATGTGTTTGCAAAATTTGGCCAATTGCAAAATTTGGCCTTTTTAAGAAAAAGTTCTTATTTATTACTAAAGTTTTATCTGGATTCACAAGGAAAAAAGAAAATTCTCCAGAAGGTAATCAAACAAAAAAAAAAAAAAAAAAAAAAGGAGAGTTCTATGTGGCCTTGTTACAGTGCAGGTGCAAAAAGAATCACATTGAATAACAATTTAGTATATTTTACCTGACTGACTAATAATTAATTTGCTTTTTAAAAACAATTATGTATGGGGCTTCCCTGGTGGCGCAGTGGTTGGGAGTCCGCCTGCTGATGCTGGGGACATGGGTTCGTGCCCCGGTCTGGGAGGATCCCGCATGCTGCAGAGCGGCTGGTCCCGTGAGCCATGGCTGTTGGGCCTGCGCGTGTTTCACAACAGTGAAAGGCCCCCATGCCACAAAAAAAAAAAAAAAAAATTATGTATGCATTTAAGATTTTTTTTGATGCCTAGACTGTGGGTCCTACAGACATTTTATAAATAACTGGTTGGCATACCTAAATAACCATGTTATAATAAACAGCTTGTTCCAGGACTTTAAAAAATATTAAACCTGAATGTTATTAACAAATCTTGGAGAAAAGTTTATGTGATGGTTAAATAATACTTAAGTAAAATTTAAGATGAGATAACACATAATATTTTTTTTCATCTTTCTTATTGATTCTCCAGTTTGGAGAGAATGAACAGGATATTTCACAGCATCTTTGTGTTTTGTTCTATAATATTACATGGAAATGGCCCCATTCACAAAGTGAGTTTTTTTTTTTTTTTTTGGACTGTCATTCTATAGGATCGGTATAAACTGTAGGAGATTTGGGTGTGTGTGTGTGTGTGTGTGTGTGTGTGTGTGTGTGTGTGCGTGTGCATGCATGTGTGTATACACATCTAGTTACTGTAAAAGATTCAAATAAGAAGGCGCTTAATCAATTATAATTGCTTTGTCTGTCCTCTTCAGGAAAGATTGGAGTGTTGATAAACAACAAAACCAGATTAACAATATGCATTTAATTATATTATTTCTATTATAGATCATTATCTTCTAAAAATACCTTGATTTTAAAATAATTGAATCAACTATTTCACTTCTTAAAATATTTAAAATTATTAGTCTTTAACAGTCTATTCACCCAATAATCTTAAGGAAGTGCTAGAAGTATACAATATTGATAAAATATTTTCTTTGTCATCTTTGAGAAATAAGTTAGTTAACATAGTCACCACCAAAAGTTTTATTATGATAAATTATTAGTCAAAGGATTTTCTTATGAACATTAAGCTCATTAACAACTTTAAAAGTTTTCATGTGTTTTTCTGAGCACTACCTAAAAAATGTCCCACAGCAGATACTGTGCCCTACAGGTAGCAAGCATTGCCTGATTAATGATGCTGAACTAACACCAAGTACAATAGCTAGTCATTACCCCAGAAGACATTCTGGTTCAGTGCAATATTTGCATAAATAGCAGCTGAGTGATAGTTGATGAACACAAACCAAAGAGAAATCTCAAACATATCTGAAGCCTTTTACCAAAAGAATGGAACAAATACATTAAAATTGATAAAATTTAGCCTTTTAGAAAGCAAACTAATTTATCAAAAATCCATAAATACATACTTGCTTTATTAAAACAATACTTGTGTTTGTGAGTTAAACTATAGCTGTACATGCCTAAGTATTCTCTATACATGTGAGTATATACATGTGAGTTTTATAAGGTTTTCCATTTGAATTATTATAATAGATTCCCTGTGTCAAACAGTTCTTCAGAAGAAGGAAAAGATGAAAGGCAAATATATATATATATATATATATATATATATATGGTAGTTAAGTGGTGAGTTTAAAAGTAGATATATAAACATTTCTTACACAATCCTTGAATGTGCCAGCAAACATCAATCCATGTTTAATGGATAATAAAATTGATCTAAATAATTTAAATAAGCTACGTGAGCAGTTTTTATTTTCTCATACAAAAGAAAGCAAACACGTGAAATGAATAGCTTCCCTTTCCTATAGTAAGAAAGCTGCACATCCTAATGTTTTCTTATAATCAAATTGTTATGTCCTAGATATATGAGATAGAAACTCATGTGCCTCCTAGAATGAATTAATCTCTAATATATCTGATTATAGAGATTTTAATGAAGGATTTTTTTTCCTTTCTCACAAAGATGAAACACAGTATTTAAGAATCAGTTTCCAGTTGCAAATACTAACTGTGCTTAATTCATAAACAAAAGCAATAGTTTCAAGAAATTCATTCAATGAATAAAAGATAGGAAGCACAAACATCTATGAGGGAAAAAGCAAAAGAAGTTCAAACTTCAATCTCATTATTCTGAATGCACGCTTTCAATGGTGATTTCAAACAACATAATAGAGAAGAGGTAGAAATAAAGAAAGCAAGAAAAGAGCGATTTTTTTTAGAAGAATGGTGTTTATTTTTTATGTGCAAATGAGGTGACATTTAAGAATTTACAGTTTTCTGTTATATGTTTCCTAAGTTCTAAGTTTGTGTAAATCTTGTAAAAATACTCCTGAATACTAAAAATTCTAAGGAAAGACAGTATTTTACTATGGTTAATATCTATGTTGGATTCAAAATCTCTAATAATATTTAGAGGTCAAGAAATTACTTTTTCAATTCAAAAGTACCCTTAGGTATAAATAAACCAATATTTCACGATAAATATTGTAATTTTCACCCACTTGTGATTAATATATATTTGTTGCATAAATGTTTTCAGATTAAATAAGATTTATCTACAACGTATATTGAATGATCCAACATTGGACTCACATGAAAGGACAACTTAATTAGCCTTAATTATCAAGGACAGCCTAATCTGCCTGGCATTTGGACATTTGCCCAGTGGTCTGTTGAACTCAGGTGTACAACCTTAGTTGAGGGATCATGTCACAGCACCATCTGTTACTGATTCTGCCCAGATTTTTCTGCCCTTTGTGCTTGACTTGCTTAAACATTTCTACTTGGTTTATGAATTTATGGTCATCTTAGACAAAATTGTGAAGCAGATGATGTCTGTCCTTGGTACCCACACATTTCACCTTTAACCTCCCCTCAACTTTGTAGACATCCTATGACCTATTCCCCAGGTACTCATATGCTGTCCAAAGTCTTAAGCCATAGCAAACCATCTAAAGCTGGCCACATTTAGCAGTTCTCCAACCTCAAAATTATTGCTTCAGCAGCGAACTATTTCAGTCAGTATTCTTAGTTGTTAGCAACAGACACCAAATATGACTATTCTAAGCAAAAATATAATTCACTGGGAGAATACTGAGAATCAAAAAATTTTTAGGAACAGGGAGAAATTAAGTTCTGAGATTGAAGTAAAGGCTTCAGGATAGCTTGAGAGTCTAGGCAGCAAGCTCAGTAGCTGTTTTAAACAAGCTGAAGTTCATTTCAACACAAACACCTTACATAGTTTATTCAAGACTTGAATATCAAGAAGTCCTAACAAAAAGAGCTAGAAAAGGCAAACACCAAAATTCTTTCCTTCTGCTACTTTTCTTGATAAATCTACTTGTTTATAGTAAGATATAGGTGATGATAGTTGAAGAAATAGAAGAGTAAAATCCTATAATAAGAGAATTATCTATAAATAATTATGTGAATGAGTGTTTCTCTGAATCTGATTTGAGACAAATCAAGTCCGCTTCCATGGTAAAGTCAGGCATCATGTGGTCAGTATAATCTCCAAGAGTCTTTAAGTCATTCTTGAACACATAACCCACATGATTCAAGGTTTCTTGACCAATAACTGAGAAGTAAGAAAGACTTCAGGTATCAGTATGAAATTTTTTTTTTTTTTTTTAGGACAAAGGGAAAAAAAAACTGACAACAATAGAGAATTTACAGTAAAAAAGAATGCATGACAAAAACATCAAGGAAAAAACATGGTCAGCTTCCCTAATAACCAAATAACTTTATATTAAAGCACAATCAGTTTCCATTTTTAAATACTCAAATTTGTATGGACTTAAAAAATAAAACTGGCAGCTAAAAGCGTGGACCCCAGAGACGGGCGCGAGCCGTGGCTAAAAGCACGGGCCCAAGAGGCGGGCAGGAGACGTTAAGGCTGCTGCTGCCGCCACCAAGGGCCCTGTGTGCGAGCACAGGTCACTATCCACACCCCTCTTCCAGGGAGCCTGTGCAGCCCGCCACTGCCAGGGTCCCGGGATCCAGGGACAACTTCCCCGGTAAAACGCACAGTGGGCCTCAGACTGGTGCAACGTCATACTGGCCTCTGCCGCCGCAGGCTCGCCCCACAATCTGCGCCTCTTCCTCCCCCCGGCCTGAGTGAGCCAGAGCCCCCGAATCAGCGGCTCCTTTAACCCCGTCCTGTCTGAGCAAAACACAGACGCCCTCCAGCGACCTACACGCAGAGGCGGGGCCAAATCCAAAGCTGAGCCCCTGGGAGCTGTGAGAACAAAGAAGAGAAAGGGAAATCTCTCCCAGCAGCCTCAGAAGCAGCGGATTAAAGATCCACAATCAACTTGATGTACCCTGCTTCTGTGGAATACACGAATAGACAATGAATCATCCCAAATTGAGGAGGTGGACTTCAAGAGCAAGATTTATGATTTTTTTCCCCTTTTCCTCTTTTTGTGAGTGTGTATGTGTATGCTTCTGTGTGAGATTTTGTCTGTATAGTTTTAATTCCACCATTTGTCCTAGGGTTCTATCCGTCCCTTTTTTTTTTAAATTTTTTCTTCATAATTAATTTTAATAACTTTATTATACTTTACTTTCTTTCTTCCTTCCTTTCTTTCTTTCTTCCTTCCTTCCTTTCTTTCTTTCTTTCTTTCTTTCTTTCTTTCTTTCTTTCTTTCTTTCTTTCTTTCTTTCCTTCCTTCCTTCCTTCCTTCCTTCCTTCCTTCCTTCCTTCTCTCCTTTAGACAACGAACTATCCCAAATTGAGGAGGTGGACTTTGAGAGCAAGATTTATGATTTTTTCCCCTTTACTTCTCTTTGTGAGGGTGTATGTGTATGCTTCTGTGTAAGATTTTGTCTGTATAGCTTTGCTTCCACAATTTGTCCTAAGGTTCTATCCATCCCTTTTTTTTTCTAAATAATTATTTTTTAATAACTTTATTATATTTTATTTTATTTTACTGTATCTTCTTTCTTTCTTTCTTTTTTCCTTCCTTCCCTCCTTCCTTCCTTCCTCCCTCCTTCCCTCCTCTCTTTCCTTCTTTCCTTCTTTTCTTCTTTCTTTCTTTCTTCCTTCATTCCTTCCTTCCTTTCTTCCTTCCCTACTTTCTTAATTTCTTTCGTTCTTTCTTCCTTCCTTCCTTTCTTTCTTTCTTTCTTTCTTTCTTTCTTTTTTCTTCCTACTTCTACTAATTCTTTCTCTCTACTTTTTCTCCCTTTTATTCTGAGCCGTGTGGATGAAAGGCTCTTGGTGCTCCAGCCAGGAGTCAGTGCTGTGCCTCTGAGGTGGGAGAGCCAACTTCAGGACACTGGTCAACAAGAGAACTCCCAGCTTCACATAATATCAAATGGTGAAAATCTCCCAGAGATCTCCATCTCAGCACCAGCACCCAGCTTCATTCAACGACCAGCAAGCTACAGTGCTGGACAACCTATGCCAAACAACTAGTAAAACAGGAAAACAACCCCACCTATTAGCAGTGAGACTGCCTAAAATCATAATAAGTCCACAGACACCCCAAAACACACCACCATAGACCTGCCCACTAGAGAGACAAGATCCAGCCTCATCCACCAGAATACAGGCACTATTCTTCTCCACCAGGAAGCTTACACAACCCACTGAACCAACCTTAGCCACTGGGGACAGACACCAAAAACAACGGGAACTACAAACTTGCAGCCTGCAAAAAGGAGACCACAAACACAGTAAGATAAGCAAAAGTAGAAGCCAGAAAAACACACAGCAGATGAAGGAGCAAGATAAAAATGCACCAGACCTAACAAATGAAGAGGAAATAGGCAGTCTACCTGAAAAAGAATTCAGAATAATGTTAGTAAACATGATCCAAAATCTTGGAAATAGAATGGACAAAATGCAAGAAACATTTAACAAGGACCTAGAAGAACTAAAGAGGAAATAAAAAATGATGAACAACACAATAAATGAAATGCAAAAGACTCTAGATGGGATCAATAGCAGAATAACTGAGGCAGAAGAACGGATAAGTGACCTGGAAGATAAAATAGCGGAAATAACTACTGCAGAGCAGAATAAAGACAAAAGAATGAAAAGAACTGAGGACAGTCTCAGAGACCTCTGGGAAAACATTAAAGGCACCAACATTCGAATTATAGGGGTTCCAGAAGAAGAAGAGAAAAAGAAAGAGACTGAGAAAATATTTGAAGGATTATAATTGAAAACTTCCCTAATATGGGAAAGGAAATAATTAATCAAGTCCAAGAAGCACAGAGAGGCCCATACAGGATAAATCCAAGGAGAAATACGCCAAGACACATATTAATCAAACTGTCATAAATTAAATACAAAGAAAGCATATTAAAAGCATCAAGGGAAAAACAACAAATAACACACAAGGGAATCCCCATAAGGTTAACAGCTGATCTTTCAGCAGAAACTGCAAGCCAGAAGGGAGTGGCAGGACATACTGAAAGTGATGAAGGAACAAAATCTGAAACCAAGACTACTGTACCCAGCAAGGATCTCATTCAGATTTGATGGAGAAATTAAAACTTTTACAGACAAGCAAAAACTGAGAGAGTTCAGCACAACCAAACCAGCTTTACAACAAATGATAAAGGAATTTCTCTAGGCTAGAAACACAAGAGAAGGAAAAGACCTACAATAATGAACCCAAAACAATTTAGAAAATGGGAATAGGAACATACATATTGATAAATACCTTAAATGTAATTGGACTAAATGCTCCCACCAAAAGACACAGATTGGCTGAATGGATACAAAAACAAGACCCATATATATGCTGTCTACAAGTAACCTACTTTAGACCTAGAGACACATACAGACTGAAAGTAAAGGGATGGAAAAAAATTTCCCAGGCAAATGGAAACCAAAAGAAAGCTGGAGTAGCAATTTTCATATCAGAAAAAATAAACTTTAAAATAAAGACTATTAGAAGAGAAAAAGAAGGACACTACATAATGATCAAGGGATCGATCCAAGAAGAAGGTATAACAATTGTAAATCTTTTTGCACCCAACATAGGAGCACCTCAATACATAAGGCAAATACTAACAGCCATAAAAGGGGAAATCGACAGTAACACATTCATACTAAGGGACTTTAACACCCCACTTTCACCAATGGACAAATCATCCAAAATGAAAATAAATAAGGGAATACAAGCTTTAAATGATACATTAAACAAGATATACTTAATTGATATTTATAGGACACTCCATCCAAAAACAACAGAATACACATTTTTCTCAAGTGCTCATGGAACATTCTCTAGGATAGATCATATCTTGGGTCACAGATTAAGTTTGGTAAATTTAAGAAAATTGAAATTGTATCAAGTGTCTTTTCTGACCACAATGCCATAAGACTAGATATCGATTACAGGAAAAAATCTGTAAAAAATACAAACACATGGAGGCTAAACAATACACTACTTAATAACGAAGTGATCACTGAAGAAATCAAAGAGTAAATTAAAAAATACCTAAAACAAATGACAATGGAGGCAAAACGACCCAAAACCTATGGGATGCAGGAAAAGTAGCTCTAAGAGGGAAGTTTATAGCAATACAAGCCCACCTTAAGAAGCAGGAAACATCTCGAATAAACAACCTAACCTTTCACCTAAAGCAATTAGAGAAATAAGAACAAAAAACCCCAAAGTTAGCAGAAGGAAAGAAATCATAAATATCAGATCAGAAATAAATGAAAAAGAAATGAAGGAAACAATAGCAAAGATCAATAAAAATAAAAGCTGGTTCTTTGAGAAGATAAACAAAATTGATAAACCATTAGCCAGACTCATGAAGAAAAAATGGGAGAAGACTCAAATCAATAGAATTAGAAATGAAAAAGGAGAAGTAACAACTGACACTGCAGAAATAAAAAAGATCATGAGGGATTACTACAAGCAAATCTATGCCAATAAAATGGACAACCTGGAAAAAAATGGACAAATTCTTAGAAATGCACAACCGGCCAAGACTGAATCAGGAAGAAATAGAAAATATGAACAGACCAATCACAAGCACTGAAATTGAAACTGTGATTAAAAATCTTCCAACAAACAAAAGCCCAGGACCAGATGGCTTCACAGGCGAATTCTATCAAACATTTAAAGAAGAGCTAACACCTACCCTTCTCAAACTCCTCCAAAATATAGCAGAGGGAAGAACACCCCCAAATTCCTTCTACGAGGCCACCATCCCCTTTATAGCAAAACCAGACAAGGATGCCACAAAGAAAGAAAACTACAGGCCAATATCACAGATGAACATAGATGCAAAAATCCTCAACAAAATACTAGCAAACAGAATCTAACAACACATTAAAAGGATAATACACCATGATCAAGTGGGGTTTATTACAGGAATGGAAGGATTCTTCAATATATGCAAATCTATCAATGTCATAAACCATATTAACAAATTGAAGGAGAAAAACCATATGATCATCGCAATAGATGCAGAGAAAGCTCTTGACAAAATTCAACACCCATTTATGATAAAAACCCTGCAGAAAGTAGGCATAGAGGAAACTATCTTCAACATAATAAAGGCCATATATGACAAGCCCACAGCCAATATCATCCTCAATGGTGAAAAACTGAAAGCATTTCCACTAAGATCAGGAACAAGACAAGGTTGCCCACGCTCACCACTCTTATTCAACGTAGTTTTGGAAGTTTTAGCCACAGCAATCAGAGAAGAAAATGAAATAAAAAGAATCCAAATCGGAAAAGAAGAAGTAAAGCTGTCACTGTTTGCAGATGACATGATACTATACATAGAGAATCCTAAAGATGCTACCAGAAAACTACTAGAGCTAATCAATGAATTTGGTAAAGTAGCAGAATAGAAAATTAATGCACAGAAATCTCTGGCATTCCTATACACTAATGATGAAAAATCTGAAAGTGAAATCAAGAAAACACTCCCATTTACCATTGCAACAAAAAGAATAAAATATCTAGGAATAAACCTACCTAAGGAGACAAAAGACCTGTATGCAGAAAATTATAAGACACTGATGAAAGAAATTAAAGATGATACAAACAGATGGAGAGATATACCACGTTCTTGGATTGGAAGAATCAACATTGTGAAAATGAGTCTACTACCCAAAGCCATCTACAGATTCAATGCAATCCCTATCAAACTACCACTGGCAATTTTCAAAGAACTAAAACAAAAAAAAATTCACAATTTGTATGGAAACACAGAAGACCCCGAATAGCCAAAGCAATGCTGAGAACGAAAAACGGAGCTGGAGGATTCAGGCTCCCTGACTTCAGACTATGCTACAAATCTACAGCAATCAAGACAGTATGGTACTGGCACAAAAACAGAAATATAGATCAATGGAACAGGATAGAAAGCCCAGAGATAAACTCATGCACGTATGGTCACCTTATCTTTGATAAAGGAGGCAGGAATATACAGTGGAGAAAGGACAGCCTCTTCAAATAAGTGGTGCTGGGAAAATTGGACAGATACATGTAAAAATATGAGATTAAATCACTCCCTAACACCATACACAAAAATAAGCTCAAAATGGATTAAAGACCTAAATGTAAGGCCAGAAACTATCAAACTCTTATAGGAAAACAGAGGCAGAACACTCTATGACGTAAATCACAGCAAGATCCTTTTTGACCCACCTCCTAGAGAAATGGAAATAAAAACAAAAATAAACAAATGGGACCTAATGAAACTTCAAAGCTTTTGCACAGCAAAGGAAATCATAAACAAGACCAAAAGACACCCCTCAGCATGGGAGAAAATATTTGCAAATGAAGCAACTGACAAAGGATTAATTTTCAAAATTTACAAGCAGCTCATGCAGCTCAATAACAAAAAAAACAAACAACTCAATCCAAAAATGGGCAGAAGACTTAAATAGACATTTCTCCAAAGAAGATATACAGACTGCCAACAAACACATGAAAGAATGCTCAACATCATTAATCATTAGAAAAATGCAAACCAAAACTACAATGAGATATCATCTCACACCAGTCAGAATAACCATCATCAAAAAATCTAGAAACAATAAATGCTGCAGAGGGTGTGGAGAAAAGGGAACACTCTTGCACTGCTGGTGGGAATGTGAATTGGTTCAGCCACTATGGAGAACAGTATGAAGGTTCCTTAAAAATCTACAAATAGAACTACCATATGACCCAGCAATCCCATACTGGGCATATACCCTGAGAAAACCAAAATTCAAAAAGAGGCATGTACCAAAATGTTCATTGCAGCTCTATTTACAATAGCCCGGAGATGGAAACAACCTAAGTGCCCATCATCAGATGAATGGATAAAGAAGATGTGGCACATATATACAATGGAATATTGCTAAGCCATAAAAAGAAATGAAATTGCACTATTTGTAAAGAGGTAGATAGACCTAGAGTCTGTCATACAGAGTGAAGTAAGTCAGAAAGAGAAAGAAGAATACCGTATGCTAACACATATATATGGAATTTAAGAAAAAAAATTGTCATGAAGAACCTAGGGTTAAGACAGGAATAAAGACACATACCTACTGGAGAACAGACTTGAGGATATGGGAAGTGGGAAGGGTGAGCTGTGACAGGACTAGAGAGAGGCATGGACATATATACACTAACAAATGTAAGGTAGATAGCTAGTGGGAAGCAGCCACATGGCATAGGGATATCGGCTCGGTTCTTTGTGACCACCTTGAGGGGTGGATTAGGGAGGGTGGGAGGGAGGGAGACGCAAGAGGGAAGAGATATGGGAACATATGTATATGTATAACTGATTTACTTTGTTATAAAGCAGAATCTAACACACCATTGTAAAGCAATAAAGATGTTAAAAAATAAAAAAATGAAACTATTTAGAGCTCAAGAAAATAGAGAATTAGGCTGTTTCATGCAGGAATAGTTTGATGTATTAATTGGCCCAGCCTTACTGATAGCTATTAAACACCTTCTATCAGCATTTTAAAATGTAAAAATAATGAAACCCAACAACAGCCCTCTAGAGATGTATCAGATAATAACTACTGATGAGAGCAAAGATGTATTCACAAGTTTATTATTGCAGTATACAAATAAAAAATTTGAAACACTTTATCCAACAAATGGAATACTATGCAGCCATTAAAAGAGCTATGATCAATATGGGGGAATGTTCAGAATATATTAAAGAAAAAAGGCCAGTTACAAAAGCAACATTCTAGAATTTATAAATTGTCTACATTATGTGAGTTACATGTGAGTTGTATCTAGTAGATTGCTAAGGCTGCTGTAACAAAGTACCACAGAATGGGAACCTTAAACAACAGACATTTATTTTCTCAAAGTTCTAGAGTTTAGAAGTCCCAAATCCAGGTCTAGGCAGGATTCGTTCCTTCTGATGGTTATGTAGGAAGTACCTGTTCCAGGTCTCTCTCCTTGGCTTGTAGACAGACATCTTCTCCCTATGTATCTACATTGTCTTCCCTCTGTATGTATCTGTGTCCAAATTTCCTCTTCTTACAAAGACAACAGTCATATTGATATAGTACCCATCCTAATGATCTCATTTTAATATAATTCTGTAAAAACCCATCTCCAAAAACATTCAGATGTACTTGAGGTTAGGACTTCAACATACGAATTGAGGAGAGGGGCAGAATTCAGCTCATAACATGAACATCCATATTTAAAAGTGGTTTTAAAGATAGCAGTGTTTGTACATGTATAAATGTGTATGTGTGGTATGCACATGTGTGTATGTGTGTGTGTACATGTATAAAAAGGGAGTATAGCAGGAATGCATATTCAAGCATTTCTACTGAAATACCACATATATGTCCCTGAAAAACCTCCATTCTACAAAACTACACATTAAAAAGTAATGGAGATGAATGGATAAAGAAGATGTGGCACATATATACAATGGAATATTACTCAGTCATAAAAAGAAATGAAATTGAGTTATATGTAGTGAGGTGGATGGACCTAAAGACTGTCATACAGAGTGAAGTAAGTCAGAAAGAGAGAAATAAATACCATATGCTAGCACATATATATGGAATCTAAAAAAAAAAAAAAAAAGAAAAGAAATGGTTCTGAAGAACCTAGGGGCAGGATAGGAATAAAGACGCAGATGTAGAGAATGGACTTGAGGACACGGGGAGGGGGAAGGGTAAGCTGGGACGAAGTGAGAGAGTGGCATGGACATATATACACTACCAAATGTAAAATAGATAGCTAGTGGGAAGAAGCTGCATAGCACAGGGTGATCAGCTCGGTGCTTTGTGACCACGTAGAGGGGTGGGATAGGGAGGGTGGGAAGGGAGATTCAAGAGGGAGGAGATGTGGGGATATATGTATGGCTGATTCACTTTGTTATAAAGCAGAAACTAACATACCATTGTAAAGCAATTATACTCCAATAAAGATGTCAAAAAGAAAGTGATAGAAAAAAATAAGTAATGGGATTTATGGGAAAATTAGGGATAGGAACAATCAGCTAAATCCTATGAAACTGTATAACCAAAGCACCAACAAAAACAATAACCTTTATAAAAATACTTGAATAGTTAAGTTTCTTTGGGCATTTTACCTGTCATCAGCAGTGAGGAGTCCCTTTGCAGTCTTAAAACTGGGGGTCATACTTTCTCCTTTTAAATGAAAATTCTGAAAGATATTTTTAAAAAACAAACAAACACAGGAATACATCTTTACCATTTCCTTATATCAGCACTTTTGAATTCTCCAGACATCTTAACATTTTAATTGAAAGTGTAGTATTTTTTAATCCTCTAAACCAGTCACTACTCTTACAAATTATTTTCAGCTCTTTTGGAGGTTCTCTCTGTATTTGATTGTAAAATGTTTGCCCTGATCCCTTTAAAATATTAATGTGTTGAGAAATAACATGTAAGTTCAGTAATACAGAAGTGTGGCATCTGTAACAATTAAGATATACAAACTAGAAATTACAACAGTTTTACTCAAGACGAACAATTAGTTTGTGCTAAAGATTGACATTTATAAGACTGAAAGTAAGACCATGTTAACTTAGTTGGTTACATGCAGAAGGATGGAGTTGACTGCATTCATCTTAAAGGAGGTTGACAAACTGATGAAAGTGTAATGAACACTGTGGAACTTAAAGCTTTAGGAAGTTAGAATATGTGGTAAGAATCTTCTCTTTCATTTGATATGTTCCTTGTATACAAAACAACAATCTTGATCCTCTTTTAACTGTTATGATCTTAGTTGAATGTTCAGGTATCTTCCTTTTCCATTCAAGTTTTCCTAAGCCTTCCAAAATCCTTAACAGCTTTCCTGACAAAAAGATCTGCACACGGCAAGTGAGAAGTTATAAACTGCAATTATTTCCTAATTAAGAGGAAGGCATACTTAATGTCTCTATATGAAGATAAATGTGGTCCTGAATATAGTATTTTTTTCCTGAAATTTTCTCCTCTGAATTTTTTACAAGTTGTAAAATGACTGTTATTTCAGGAGCACCAGGACAATTATTTAAAACCTCACCACCACCCAGAGTACTTCTGCATTTTCTGCTATGGCCTTCATAGTTAATGTAAAATAACAAAAAATGTATCATGCTGTCAAAGAACATAATATTGGTGCAAAAATCACAAATATGTGTAAGTGATTAACTTCAAATAATTGATTTAGAACCAGCCAATTATAGCAGGAAGAGAAAAATAAAAAGCCCAACACCTAGATGAAGAAATGTACAAAAACAAAAAATAATCAAATAAACAGGAATACTTTACTCCCTTTATCATTTAGTCTAGAGACTAGCCTTACACCAATATGTTGTTTTAAAAGAAATAGCAACCTAATATTATTAGGGAACTTTTAAGTATATGATTTAGAAAAATTCTTTTCTGTGAAGTTCTGAAGATTGGAGTTTACTGCATCTATCTATATCTATATATCTTTGGAGAGATAGTTTTACTATAGAAAATGTGTGCCAAATCCAATGTAAGGGCAGAAAATGATATTTTTTAATGTTTTGACCAATTTTACTAAAGTTAGGGGACAGAAACGTGAGTATTATCTGTTGTATTATTTTATCAAAGAAAAGGGACTAGAACTTTTTTTCAAGAAATCCTCAACTTGTAGCAGCATCATACTCAATTTCAATGCAATCCCGTTGATCCGTGGTGCATTATGTATTTCGCTTTGAAAGGAAAAGCAACAGACTTGATCAAAACATGTCTCCCCATGGCTGCATTGTCAGACACGCCCACTTTTAGGATACTAACAGAAAATGTGAATGAGAATTGCTGTTTCCCAGAATTGTTAAATGAGTACCTAATAATGGGTATCAAATGTTCTTTCCATTTTCCTCCTAGTCTAACTCTGTTTATAAGATTCAATAAAAGGATCAGTAGGGCTTCCCTGGTGGTGCAGTGGTTGAGAGTCCGCCTGCCGATGCAGGGGACAGGGGTTCGTGCCCCGGTTCGGGAAGATCCCACGTGCCGCGGAGTGGCTGGGTCCGTGAGCTATGGTCGCTGAGCCTGTGCATCCGGAGCCAGTGTTCCGCGGCGGGAGAGGTCACAACAGTGAGAGGCCCGTGTACCGAAAAAAAAAAAAGAAAAAAAAAAGGATCAGTAATTTTGACTACAAATGTATCTGGCTTCCCGTTACCACCTACCTATGTTAATCCTGTGTGTATTTTATATATGTGTGTAGAAGCACTGAGTGTTCTTTTCTCAATTGTGCATTATGAAGAAGTCTTAATAGCATAATATAAATAATATCTTCATTATACCATGAAATAACTCCAATACTCTTTGAATTGTTATTGAATAAATATATCGTTCCAACAAAGAAAACATCAAATCATATTATTAAATTTGTGAACTAAACTTTAACCATATACATAATTATTTATTCAACTCTTATTTATTGAGTACCTGTCCATGTCCTGGGTGATTGCAATATAGCAGTAAACAAAGGAGGACAAAAAATTGCCTGTCCTCATCACAGTTCTATTCTAGTAGTAGTAGAAAAACAATAATCAAATACAAAATTGAAATGCGTGTGTGTGTATGTGTGTGTGTGTGTGTGGTGGTATTGCTTTTGTTTGTGGAAAAAATATAGAGAACAAAGGAGTGATAGAGTACATGATGGGGAGAGTGTCATTTTCAAATATGATTATAAGAAAGGTCTCATTTATGTGGTATTTTGATTAAGGAAATGAGAGATGTGTCCATGCTGATGCTTGCAGGAAGAGTATCCCAGGCACTGGCAGCAGCAAGTACAAAACCACACCAGCAGGGATAAGACATTTGGGGTATAGCCAGTAGGTAGAGCTGAAGCAAATGCGAGAGTATATGAATGCCAGGGAATGAGAGGTGCAGAGAAATAGATTATTTCAGCCCTGCTAGATCATTGTAAGGATTTAGCTTTTCTTTCAGTGAGATGGGAAGTTATCACAGGGTTTAAAGCAGTGCTGTGGACAATTTCTCCTGCTGGGTCACATGATGAGACTAGGCTGCTCGAGAACAAGTTTGTAACACGGCAGAACAGTTGCAGCTAAAACAAGCCTCTAGGTGAAAGATGATTATGACTTGAACAGGGTGAGTGAAATGATGTGACCATATTTTTAACATATGTTGAAGACAAACCCAATAGGGTTTGCTGTTGGAATGGAGATCTGGTATAAGAAAAAGAAATGTGAGAAATGTTACTACAAGGTTTTTGGTCTTACCACGAAAAAGAGGGAATTGCACTTTCTAAAATAAAGATTGTGGGAAAAACAAGTTATGAATGGGAATAAGAGGTCTGGTTAGGGATGCTTTAAGTTGCTTTGCCTGTAGGTATCTAAGTGGTAAATTTGAGTATACAGTTTCATATGTCAGCCTGGAGTTCACAGAGAGGTAAATTCCACTTTCACTGTTATCAGTTCATAGATGGTATTTAATGCTGTGAGAATGGATGATATCACAAAAAGAATGAGTGCAAGGAAATTGTGGGTAGGTTAGAGGACTAAGAGTTAGGGACATTCCAACATTTAGTGGTTGAGAAGATAAGGAAGAATCAGGGGAAAAATCTTTGAAGTGTTGGTCAGTGAAAAAGGAAGAAAATCACATATTTATGATTCTTTGAATTATATATATATTTGTTATATTATATATAAATTATTGATCATATATAATGTTATAAATATGTAATAGTTCAATTATTTGATTAATATAAATAATCATTTAGCTATGTACTATATCAAATATAATATTTTCTAATATGTAAATTACAGATATTATAGACACTATATATATAAATAATTTTTTTTCTGGACATTGATTATAAAAGAAATATAAATACTAAAACTAAAATTGATGCCCTTGAGAAGGTTTTCCTTTTTCTCAGTTAGGCAGACAGGGAAGGGCTGTCACCTTAATTCAATCAGACTGATCCAGATCGGAGCTGGATTGAAGTTTCAGTTAAATTCAGCCTACCTCTCTTTTCTAATATCTCCAGGACAAGGTGTATTGTGTGTTTATTGCAGGTCATCCCTGTATTGGGACTTTGCCTCCTAAGTACCACTGAGGTGAGAGGACTCAGTTTGGCTGTCCAGCTCCCTCCACAACCCAGCATTCCACATCATCATCTGAGCATTTAGAAATGTCCTTTGGGGAAAACAGCCATGAGCTTGGAGCTCCTCTACTTGCCAACCCAGCATGTCAGTCCACATGTTCATCACAAGATTTGATGTCTTCTCTTCCCCCAGCTGATTAATCTACCTAGATTAATTTTGTGTTAGTTTTCCTAGATTATTTCCCCCTCTGTTTGCGTTCAAATTACCCTAGGGACCGAAAAGGTCTGACAATCTCAGGCTTACCTAACAAGGGTTCTTTCCTGTCTTTCATTTTGGTTCATCTTGTCTTCTTAATCTCCAATATTTTAGAAAACACAAATTTTTAAATCATCTTGTATTTTTCCTAGTTGTTGCCGTGGAAGCATTTTGTCTTGCTAGAGATTCAACCTTACTTCTAAGGGGAAGCCTAATTATTCTTTGTCCTTATCCACCATTTATAGTATTTGAGCATTTGAGAAAAGCTAATGAAGGATGAGAACTTCAACACGAGTGATGGGGCAGTACTGCATTGTATAACACTGTGTAGGTAGTATTGTATTAAAAAGCAAGGAGATCGGATAGGGGAGACGATTCTAGCAATGGCAAGTGGTGTGACTTTAAGCAAATTTTCTAAGTTCTCCAAGCATCGCATCCTTATTAGAGACTCAATAAAGGGAGCTATAATGAACATTTTTCTTACTTACCTTTGTTTAATTCCTTCACATTCTGATGAAAGCAGTTTTTTTCTTGAGGAAACAACCATTTCTAACTCATTCTGAAACCATTTTTGTAAATTTGATTCCACCTCTAGCTTCGGGGAGGGACCTATGACCCCAAAAACTAATCAGAGCATTTTATTCCCCTAGTCAGTAACACACTTAACTAGGGCAAGAGGCTCCTTGCCAAGCGTCCCATGCAACCCATTTTGATAGTCTTCTGAGAATTGTAGTAAAAGACATATCTTTTAGCTTATTTTAGTTTATTTTTGGAAAGAACAGAGTAGAAGCCTGAAACTATGGGTCTCCACATTACGACCTTATGGCAACATTCCCTCATCTGAGTGATGCAGCCCTTGGGAAAAGAGCCGAGAGTCTGAGACAGTGAGTCCTGATGGTTTCACAGGAGCCACCAGATCCAGATGAACCTGATCTCTTATGAAATTTCCAGTGAGCTAGTCTCTTAAGCCTGTACAGCTGAATCCTTCACTCATAAAACAAAAAGTGCCCTGGCTAATATTTACAAGATCTCAACAGCAGCAAAAAAGTAAGCAGTTTCTTTCAGTAATAAAAAACAAACAAACTTGTAGAAAAAGAAGAATTCCAATTTCTACAAAAAATTCTCCATTTTCTCTAAGAAGATAAGAGAACTTTTTTTTCTTTTAACTGAAAAGACTGACTCTGTTAGCAAGTTCATGCTTTCTTGTATAAGCTACAATCTCGCTATCATGTACTGAAAGAAATGAGAAAATTCCATCAGTCAAATAAACTGGATTCTTCTCCAACAGTCAGTTTTCTTACCTATGTATTAGTGAGGTACTTCATCTAAAAATTAGTATCAATGGTACTCATTTGCAGTGAGCATCAATAAGAATATTGTAATCTGCATTTATAGAGCAAAATGCGTAAATCATAGATTTTTATTATTTTTGCATATTATGAAAAACTATTACCATTAATATAAAATTTAGATACTGAGCTCTTAAAATTTATATTTGACATATTAACAGTGAAGCCAAGTTAGACATCATATGAAAAAATTTGATTTGTTTTCCTTCGCCTCAGGCATCAGAAATTAGATCTATAGATGAAAATCAGAGAGAAGATTTTGACTTAATACCACTTTCAACAATTACCACTGCTTAAAGTGGAAGTAAGCCAGAATAAATAATTATTAGTTTTATTTTTGCCTTTGGCTATGAAATTTTTTAAGTTTGTGATTCTTGATTGATAAATGGTGAAAGTTTAAATAATTGTTCTTAGAAATATAAACTGTATAGGAGAGAATTGATATTTTAATTGGTTAAACTGTGATAGGTTTTAAATATCTTCCCTTATTGTGAAAAAAAGTTGAAAATAATTGTTAATCCCATTTGTATTGGTGAAAAACTGAGGCTTAGGAAGGTGAGATAACTTGCCTAAGGCCATAACCTGGAAAATTATAGAAAAGGATTACATCCTACAATTCATGTGTCTTTCTGCTACACAATCATGTTTATTCCATATCACACACATGACACTTCTTCCCAAAGATGGACATATTGCCTTGACATAAGTAAATTATTCAGACAGATGCTTGGAGAGTATAGGCTTGAAAAATAAGACAAAAGGATAAAATTTATAAATATGTAAAATAATTACAAAGGAAGAATATAAATAAATTATTTTTTTTGGTAAATTTTATTTATTTTTAAAACAATAAATACAAATAATAGCAACATATACTCTCACCAAAAAATCTAATGGAAACAGCCACATTTGGCTTGACAGGGCCAAGGGCTCAGGAAACAGGAACTTACAAAGTGCTATCTCAGAACTAATTGGCACCAGTCAGAATCATATTTAACATCTATGCTAACCTGTAAGATTTTCATCATTATTTTCAGATTCTTCAATGTCAATAATATAGTCTTCCTCCATATCAAAAAATTTAGGCCCAGAGTTGATCATCTTGAAAATTTTTTAAGATCTTTTTTGTGAATAATATAACCATTTCTAGAATAGAGGACAATATTTCTGCTAAGGGCAGTTGCTAATAATAATATCACTTGTATGTTCTGAACATAGATATATCCTAGTTCAAGCTTGAAAGTTGTATAAAAGAGTAGAATGTACTATCTATGTATTTTTTCCATAAAAGTAGATCTAATAGTTGATAATATTTTACTATACACTTAAAAATTTAAGAGGGTAGATCCTGTATTATGTTTTTCATAACAATAAAAAAGAGAGAACATTTAAATGAAAATAACTAAAGCCTTGAGGACATTTCATAATTGCAAATTTCCACATTTCGAAGGTGAAATAGTTCAGCACCTTACAAATCATGTCAGTTACTCAGGTTCTTAGAGTTTTGTTTTGTTTTGTACTGTAATCCTGAACATATTGGTTTAGAATTTAGGTGTGTTCTTTTAAGATTGCCTGGTATAGTTTTAGGCATTATACCCACTTGTGGAATCCGGCTTGAGAAGATCTCCCACAGGTCTTTTAATTTGAAAAGAAATCATTTCCCAGAATGTCATGACCAGACTTCCAAGTCTCATTTGCCAATCTAGGACAATATGCCATATGTCTTTGCCCCAGCTCAGGGTTGGCTTGGAAAGCATCTGACAATTTCAGACTCTCTACTGGTAAACACTGTCTACAAGTAAATTAAAAAATCAAATTATTAAAATAAAATAATTAATTTCAAAAAGGAAAAAGGATAGGGAGGGTGGGAGGGAGACACAAGAGGGAGTAGATATGGGTATATATGTATAGCTGATTCAGTTTGTTATAAAGCAGAAATTAACACACCACTGTAAAGCAATTATACTCCAATAAAGATGCTAAAAAAAAAAAAAAAGAAAAGGGAGAATAAAGGGGGGGTTGGGAATAGTTATTGGGTAGAGTTGGCAAACAATTCTGCTCCATACTTCTTACGCTGTGCCATCTTCCACAAAGCGTGATCAAATATTTATGATTTGTCAATTATTCTACGGGTTAAATTTCTAAACTTATGCATCTTAAAATTATAAAAATAAAATTTGGTTTGTGTATTTCTTATTCAAACATCTGATCTTTAAAGCTATTACTGCATAATGTAGCAAGGAAAATGAAACAAAATGTAAGAGTATGTCAAGAGTTTTAAAGTTAGCCTGAAGAAATAAACTCTCTTTTGAGTAATTTCTGCCTGCTAAATTCAAGTTTTTTCTCAGTATTTCAAATTTCCACCAATACCTCATAATGTCCAAGCATTCTTTAGTATATATTGCAGAAATAATTGCAAAGGTGGCTTTAGAGTGGAAAGGAAAAGAATCTTATGGTCCTGGGACCCTTAACTGCCAGGGCTTTTGACAAGGATTTACAATCTTGAATCCTTTTTCTTAAAACATACCTCCAAGATTATATAAGCATTGGGCCTCAAAACATTTCTATCCTCCACTGAGGACATGTATTATGCAATCTTATTGAGAAAGAATCAGAGTTCTTACACTCAAGGAAAATTGCGTCTAGAAACACACTAATCTCCACGAAGTTGTGGGTCATATGTCCTGAAACCTACACTGGTCAATTTTTTTTAACATCTTTATTGGAGTATAACTGCTTTACAATGGTGTGTTAGTTTCTGCTTTATAACAAAGTGAATCAGCTATACATATACATATACATATACATATATCCCCATATCTCCTCCCTTTGGCGTCTCACTCCCATCCTCCCTATCGCACCCCTCTAGGTGGTCACACAGCACCAAGCTGATCTCCATGTGCTATGCGGCTGCTTCCCACTAGCTATCTATTCTACATTTGGTAAAATATATAAGTCCGTGTCATTCTCTCACTTTTTCCCAGCTTAACCGTCCCCCTCCCTGTGTCCTCAAGTCCATTCTCTATGTCTGTGTCTTTATTCATGTCCTGCCCATAGGTTCTTTAGAAATATATATATATATATATATATATATATATATATATATATATATATATATATATATATATTAGATTCCATATATATGTGTTAGCATATGGTGTTTATTCTTCTTTTTCTGACTTACTTCACTCTGTATGACAGACTCTAGGTCCATCCTCCTCACTACAAATAACTCAATTACTTTTTTTATGGCTGAGTAATATTCCATTGTATATATGTGCCACATCTTCTTTATCCATTCATTTGTCTATGGACACTTAGGTTGATTCCATGTCCTGGCTATTGTAAATAGAGCTGCAATGAACATTGTGATTCATAACACTTTTTGATTTATAGTTTTCTCAGGGTATATCCCCAGTAGTGGGATTGCTGGGCAGTATGAGAGTTCTATTTTTAGTTTTTTAAGGAACCTCCATACTGTTCTCCATAGTGGCTGTATCAATTTACATTCCCACCAATACTGCAAGAGGGTACCCTCTTCTCCACACTCTCTCCAGCATTTATTGTTTGTAGATATTTTGATGATGGCTATTCTGACAGGTGTGAGGTGATAACTCATTGTAGTTTTGATTTGCTTTTCTCTAATGATTAGTGACATTGAGCATCCTTTCTTGTGCTTATTGGCAATCTATACATTTTGGAGAAATGTCTAGTTAGGTCTTTTGACCATTTTTGGATTGGGTTCTTTGTTTTTTGATATTGCGCTGCATGAGCTGCTTGTAAATTTTGGAGATTAATCCTTTGTCAGTTGCTTCATTTGCAAATATTTTCTCCCTTTCTGAGGGTTGCCTTTTTTGTTCCTTTAGGGCCAATTTGCTTATTTTTGTTTTTATTTCCATTTCTCTAGGAGGTGTGTCAAAAGGATCTTACTGTTACTTATGTCATAGAGTGTTCTGCTTATGATTTCCTCTAAGATTTTTACAGTGTCTGGCCTTAAATTTAGGTCTTTTGTTCATTTTGAGTTTATTTTTGTGTATGGTGTTAGGGAGTGTTCTAAATTCATTCTTTTACATGTAGCTGTCCAGTTTTTCCAAAACCACTTGTTGATGATGACATCTTTCTTCATTGCATATTCTTGCCTCCTTTATCAAAAATAAGGTGACCATATGTGCTTGGGTTTATCTCTGGGCTTTCTATCCTGTTCCATTTATCTATCTTTCTGTTTTTGTGCCAGTACCATACTGTGTTGATTACTGTAGCTTTGTAGTATAGTCTGAAATCCAGGAGCCTGATTCCCCAAGCTCTGTTTCTCTTTCAAAAGGTTGCTTTGACTACTTCATGGTCTTTTGTGTTTCCATGCAAATTGTGATTTTTTTTTTGGTCTAGTTCTGTGAAAAATGACCTTGGAAGTTTGAGAGGAATTGCATTGAATCTCTGGATTGCTTTGGATAGTATAATCATTTTCACAATGTTGATTCTTCCAATCTAAGAACATGAAATATCACTACATCTGTTTGTATCATGTTTAAATTCTTAAATAAGTGTTTTATAGTTTTCTGCATACAGGTCTTTTGTCTCCAGGTAGGTATATTCCTAGCTATTTTATTCTTTTTGTTGCAGTGATAAATGGGAATGTTTCCCTAATTTCTCTTTCAGATTATTCATCATTCGTGTATAGGAATGCAAAAGATTTCTGTGCATTAATTTTGTATCCTGCTACTTTACCAAATTAATTGATTAGCTCTAGTAGTTTTCTGGTAGCACGTTTATGATTCACAATATATAATATCATGTCATCTGCAAACAGTGACAGCTTTACTTCTTGTTTTCCAATTTGGGTTCTTTTATTTCTTTTTCTTCTCTAATTGCTGTGTCCAAAACTTCCAAAACTATGTTGAGTCATAGTGGTGAGAGTGGACAATCTTGACTTGTTCCTGATCTTAGTGAAAATGGTTTCAATTTTTCACTATTGAGAACAATGTTGGCAGTGGGTTTGTCATATATGGCCTTTATTATGTTGAGGTAAGTTCCCTCTATGCCTACATTCTGGAGGGTTTTTATCAGAAACGGGTGTTGAATTTTGTCAAAAGTTTTTTCTGCATCTGTTGAGATCATCAATGGGTTTTTCTCCAAAAAAATGTTAATATGGTGTATCACATTGATTGATTTGCATATATTGAAGACTACTTGCATTCTTTGGATAAACCCCACTTGATCATGGTGTATGATCTTTTTTAATGTGTTGTTGGATTCAGTCTGCTAGTCTTTTGTTGAGAATTTTTGCATGTATGTTCATCAGTGATTGACCTGTAGTTTTCTTTCTTTGTGACATCTTTGTCTGGTTTTGGTGTCCGGGTGATGGTGGCTATGTAGAATGAGTTTGGGAGTGTCCCTTCCTCTGCTATATTTTGGAAGAGTTTGAGACTGATAGGTGTTAGCTCTTCTCTAAATGTTTGACAAAGCTCACCTGTGAAGCCATCTGGTCCTGGGCTTTTGTTTGTTGGATGATTTTTAATCACAGTCTCAATCCCAGCACTTGTGATTGGTCTGTTTATATTTTCTATTTCTTCCTGGTTCAATCTCGGAAGGTTGTGCTTTTCTAAGAATTTGTCCATTTCTTCCAGGTTCTCTCATGCTCCTTTGTATTTCTGCAGTGTTAGTTGTTACTTCTTTTTCATTTCTACTTCTGTTGATTCGAGTCTTCTCCCTTTTTTTCCTGATGAGTCTGGCTAATGGTTTATCAATTTTGTTTATTTTTTCAAAGAAAGAGCTTTTAGTTTTATTTGTCTTTGCTATCATTTCCTTCATTTCTTTTTCATTTATTTCTGTTCTGATTTTTATGATTTTTTTCCTTCTGCTAACTTTGGGGGGGGTTTGTTCTTCTTTCTCTAATTGCTTTAGTTGTACGGTTAGGTTGTTTATTTGAGGTGTTTCTTGTTTCTTGAGGTAGGATTGTATTGATAAAAACTTTCCTCTTAGAAATGCTTTTGATGCATCTCATAGGTTTTGGATCATCGTCTTTTCATTGTCATTTGTTTCTAGGTATTTTTTGATTTCCTCTTTGATTTCTTCAGTGATCTCTTAGCTCTTAAGTAGTGTACTGTTTAGCCTCCATGGGTTTGTATTTTTTTACAGATCTTTTTCCTGTAATTGATATCTAGTCTCATAGCAAGGGCTCAGAAAAGATACTTGACATGATTTCAATTTTCTTAAATTTACCAAGGCTTGATTTGTGACCCAAGATATAATCTATCCTGGAGAATGTTCCATGAGCACTTAAGAAGAAAGTGTATTCTGTTGTTCTTGGATGGAATGTCCTATAAATATCAATTAAGTTGGGCTTCCCTGGTGGTGCAGTGGTTGAGAGTACGCCTGCTGATGCAGGGGACACGGGTTCGTGACCTGGTCCGGGAAGATCCCACATGCTGCAGAGCGGCTGGGCCCGTGAGCCATGGCTGCTGAGCCTGTGTATCTGGATCCTGTGCTCCCCAACGGGAAAGGCCACAACAGTGAGAGGCCCGCATACCAAGAAAAAAAAAATCAATTAAGTCCATCTTGTTTAAGGTATCATTTAAGCTTGTGTTTTCTTATTTATTTTCAGTTTAGATGATCTGTCCATTGGTGAAGTTTGGGTGTTAAAGTCCTCTACTATGATTTTGCTCCTGTCGATTTCCCCTTTTATGACTGTTAACAGTTGTCTTATGTATTGAGGTGCTTCTATCTCGGGTGCATAAATATTTACAATTGTTATATCTTCTTCTTGAATTGATCCCTTGATCATTCTGTAGTGTCCTTCTTTGTCTCTTGTAATAGTCTTTATTTTAAAGTCTATTTTGTCTGATATGAGAATTGCTACTCCAGATTTCTTTTGATTTCCATTTTCATGGAATATCTTTTCCCATCCCCTCACTTTCAGTCTTTATGTGTTCCTGGATCTGAAATCAGTCTCTTGTAGACAGCATATATATGAGTCTTGTTTTTTGTATCCATTCAACCAGTCTATGTCTTTTCGTTGAAGCAGTTAATCCATTTACATTTAAGGTAATTATCGATATGTATGTTCCTATTACCATTCTCTTAATTGTTTTGGGTTTGTTATTGTAAGTCTTTTCCTTCTGTTGTGTTTCCTACCTAGAGAAGTTCCTTTAGCATTTGTTGTAAAGCTGGTTTGGTGGTGCTGAACTCTCTCAGCTTTTGCTTGTCTGTAAAGGTTTTAATTTCTCCATCAAATCTGAATGAGATCCTTTCAGGTTAGTGTAATCTTGGTTGTAGGTTTTTCCCTTTTATTACTTTAAATATGTCTTACAGTCATCCACTCCCTTCTGTCTTGCAGAGTTTCTGCTGAAAGATCAGCTGTTAACCTTATGGGGATTCCATTGTATGTTGTTGTTTTTCCATTTATGCTTTTAATATTTTTTCTTTGTATTTAATATTTGATAGTTTGCTTAATATGTGTCCTGGCATGTTTCTCCTTGGGCTTATCCTGTATGGGACTCTCTGCACTTCCTGGACTTGATTGACTATTTTTTCCCCCCATATTAGGGAAGTTTTCATCTATAATCTCTTCAAATATTTTCTCAGTCCCTTTCTTTTTCTCTTTTTCTTCTGGAACCCCTACAATTCGAATGTTGGTGCATTTATTGTTGTCCCAGAGGTCTCTAAGACTGTCCTCAATCCTTTTCAATCTTTTTTTCTTTATTCTTCTCTGAAGTAGTTACTTCCACTCTTTTATCTTCCACCTCACTTATCTGTTCTTCTGCCTCAGTTATTCTGCTAATGATTCCTGTAGAGAAATTTTAATTTCATTTATTGTGTTGTTCATCATTGTTTGTTTGCTCTTTAGTTCTTCTAGGTCCTTGTTAAATGTTTCTTGTATTTTCTCCATTCTAATTCCAAGATTTTGGATCACCTTTGCAATCATTACCCTGAATTATTTTCAGGTAGACTGCCTATTTCATCTTCATTTGTTTGGTCTGGTGTGTTTTTAACTTGCTCCTTCATCTATGGTGTGTCTCTGTGTATTTTCATTTTGCTTAACTCACTACATTTATGGTCTCCTTTTAACAGGCCACAGGTTTGTAGTTCCCATTGTTTTTTGTGTCTGCTCCCAGTGGTTAAGGTTGGCTCAGTGAGTTGTGTAGGCTTCCTGGTGGAAAGGACTAGTGCCTGTGTTCTGGTGGATGAGGCTGGATCTTGTCATTTTAGAGGGCAGGACCACATCCTGTGGTGTTTTTTGGGGTGTCCATGACCTTATTATGATTTGGGGCAGCCTCTCTGCAATGGGTGTGGTTATGTTCCTGTCTTGCTAGTTGTTTGGCATAGGATTTCCAGCATGGTAGCTTACCCATCGTTGAGTGGAGTTGGGTCTTAGCATTGAGATGGAGTTGTCTGGGAGAGCTTTCATCATTTGACATCACATGGAGCTGGGAGGTCTCTGTTGGAGCAATGTCCTAAATTTGGCTCTCCCTCCTCAGAGGCACAGGCCTGACCTGCGGCCGGAGCGCCAAAACCTTGTTAGCCACAAGGCTCAGAAGAAAAGGGAGAAAAATAGAACAAAAGAGGAAAAAAGTAAAATAAAAAGAATTAAAGGTATTAAAATAAAAAATAAAGAAAAATATTAAAAAGTAAAAAGCAATAAAAATAGAAGATAGCAACCAAACCAAAAATCAAATCCATCAATGATAACAAGTGCTAAAATGTATACTAAAAAAAAAAAAAAAAAAAAAAAAGACTGAATAACCGAGGACAAATGGTAAAAGCAAAGCAATACAGACAAAATCACCCAAAGAAGCATACGCATACGCACTCATAAAAAGAGGAAAAGGAATGAATATATATATATATATATATATATATATATATATATAAAAGGGTGGAAGAGAGCAACCAAATCAATAAACAAATCTACTAATGATAATAAACTCTGAATACTAAACTAAGATAAACATAAAACCAGAAACAAATTAGATTCAGAAAGCAAGCTCCAAGTCTATGGTTGCTCCCAACACCCACCTCCTCAATTTTGAAATGATTCGTTGTTTATTCAGGTATTCCACAGATGCAGCGTACATCAAGTTGATTGTGAAGATTTAATCTGCTGCTCCTGAGGCTGCTGGGAGAAATTACCCTTTCTCTTCTTTGCTTACATAGCTCCTGGGGTCCAGCTTTTGATTGGCCCTGCCTTTCTGTGTAGGTCGCCTGAGGGCATCTGTTTCTCACCCAGACAGGACAGGGTTAAAGGAGCAACTGATTAGTGGGCTCTAGCTCATTCTGAGAGAGCGGTACAGAATGTGGGTCAACTCTGCGGTGGCAGAGGCCAGCATGACATTGCAAAAGCCTGAGGTGCACTGTGTGTTCTCCCAAGGAAGTAAGTTTTCCGTGGATCATCGAACTGTGGTAGTGGTGGGCTGCTTAGGCTCTCGGGAGGGGAGGTGTGGATAGTGATCTGTGCTTGCACTCAGGCTTTTTGGTGGCTGCAGCAGCAATGTTAGCATTTCATGCCCATCTCTGGTGTCCATGCTGATAGCCATGGCTCTTGCCCATCTCTGGATCTCATTTAGGTGGTGTTCTGAATCTCCTCTCCTTGCGCAACTGGAAACAATGGTCTCTTGCCTCTTAGGAGTACCAGACATTTTCCCGGACTCCCTTCCAGCTAGCTGCAGTGCACTAGCCCCCTTCAGGCTGTGTTCAGGCCACCAACCCCAGTCCTACCCCTGGTAACTGACCTCCAAAACCAGAGCCTCAGCTCCCATCCCCAACCTGCCCTGGCGGCTGAGCAGACTGGTTAGTGCTGGTCTGCACTGATCCTCTGTGCAGGAATCTGTCCACTTTGCCCTCTGAACCCCTGTTGCTGCCCTCTCTTCCATGCCTCCGCAGCTTCCCGCATCCTCCCCACCCTGTCTCCACCAGTGAAGGTGCTTCCTACTGTGTTGAATCTTTTCCTCCTTCACAGCTCCCTCCCCAAGGTGCAGATTCCATCCTTATTCTTTTGTTTCTGTTTTTTTTCTTTTTTCTTTTGCCTTACCCAGGTACGTGGGGAGTTTCTTGCATTTTGGAAAGTCTTAGGTCTTCTGCTAACATTCAGTAGGTGTTCTGTAGGACTTGTTCCACATGTAGATGTATTTCTGATGTATTTGTGGGGAGGAAGGTGATCTCCACATCTTACTCCTCCATCATCTTGAAAGTTTCCCCCCCTACACTGGTCATTTTTGAGTTCACTATTGTGATCTGGCTTTGGTAGAGGGAAAAGGGAGTGTCAGAACTACATCTCTGCCATTTACTTTCAGTCTCAAAGTAGCTGAATATGGTGGGCAATTTGCTTAACAGTGTATTGGTCTCTCTATATTTCTACCTCCTCTCTATGAATCATGTGGGTAAATTTGTACCACACAAAGCAGACCTTAGGAAAACAAGAATATTTCCTCAGACTCAGCTCCCACCCTCATCTATACTCTAGTACAATAATACAGGTCATTTTAGAAGTGATTAAATGCAGAATATACCCACAGCCTTTCTAACTATCTCTGGTATGCCTTTGGTTTTTTGCACAGAGAAGTCTTCAAAGAGATCTCCTTCCAGAATTCTAGATCAGAAGGGGTGCCAAAGTCCTCCATTAAATATCCTCTACTCTTCTCCTTCTCCTAATGTTTGGTCCCTAAGGATGAGATGGGAACAGTATAGTCATACTTAACTTCATCACTCTTAATTCTCCACAACACTTGGGCTACAAGCTTCATATTTCATTAAGCAATGACTTTCAAATAGTTTCTAATTGATGTCGATATATGGTAAACCAGAACGTGTGTGTGTGTGTGTGTGTGTGTGTGTGTGTGTGTGCACGTGCGTGTGTTATCAAACTGAAACAAAGCTTTTATAAGCAATCTTGCCTTTGTTTTCTGCATTTCACTCTACTTTTCTACCTGTGTCTATTTCACTTAAAAAAATTTAGTTACAACCAGAAAATTGATTTCAAGACCTAGTGATGAGTCTCTACAATGGTTTAGAAAATCACACCATCCTACTACATAGAGCAATAAGGTTCATAGTTTAGCTCTAATTAGAACAATCTCTACTATATAATAGACCAGGAGATTTAGATCTTGGTATGTATATGAGGTTTAAGGAAATTTTTAAATATCATTCTTAAAAAATCCTCAACACCGAGGTTTCACAGATATTATCTTGCTAAAAGAGGGAATATAAAAGTATTAAGATCCAGATTGATACTCAAACTATCTATCCCAGAGGTCTACAAACTTTTTCTTAAAGGTCCAGATGATAAATATTTTAGGCTTTGTAGGCCATACAATCTCTTTTGCAGCTATTCACTTCTGCCTTTGTAACATGAACATAGCCATAGACAATATGTAAAAAAATCACTGACTGTGGCCCCATGTTCTAATAAAACTTCATTTAACAAAATAAGTGGTAATTTTCCTATTATTGTTCTAAATAAAAATCTTATTTTTTTCTCTCATAACAGTATATTCTCCAATTATTTATTTATTTGTGTGTTTTCCTGTTTTTCACATTTTCTACCCACTTAACTCCAAGCTCCATGAAAGTACAGACCTCTTTTGTCTTTTATCTTTGCATTCCCAGTACCTAGCACAGAGTAGAGACCCAATAAATATTTGCTGTGTCTTTTGTCAGCTCCCAAAAAGGCCAGCAGAATAAGCAAAGCCAGGTTTAATCGATTTATATGTAAAGGAGAATAAGACAGAGACAGAAGCTTAGCAGACCTTTGGATAGACATAAGGAGAGGATATTTATTTCCAGGTTTTGGTATTTAAAAGAAAGTTACTATGAACACCAGTGTACAGGTTTTTGTGTGGACACATGTTTTCATTTGCCTAAGCTAAATGAGCAAAAGTACTATTTCTGGGTTGTATGGTTAATTTTACAAGAAACTTCCAAGATAGTTTCAATAATGGCTTTATCATTTTACAATTCCATCAACAATTTATAAGAGACCTAGTTTTTTGTTGTTGTTGTTGCTTTTGCAATACGCGGGCCCCTCACTGTTGTGGTCTCTCTCATTGCGGATTGCAGGCTCCAGATGCGCAGGCTCAGCGGCAATGGCTCACGAGCCCAGCTGCTCTGGGGCATGTGGGATCTTCCTGGACCGAGGCACGAACCCATGTCCCCTGCATGGCAGGCGGACTCTCAACCACTGCACCACCAGGGAAGGCTGAGACCTAGTTTTTTTACATCCTCTTCAGCCCTTGGTATTATCACTATTTTATATCTCAGCTTGCCTAATGGATGTATAGTAGTATCTCATCATGCTTTAATTTGCATTAACAGCTAATGAGGCTGAACATCTTTTCATGTATCTTATAAAATGGAGGACAGATTATGACAGAGTTTATACATTTGGATTCGTGGACCCAAAAAAGACTGAGTCTTAAAGCAGAGTATTGATAAGGAAATTTTTATTTCGTTCAGTCATGAATTTCAGTAAAAGATATTTCTTTGAACAATTAATTATTTTTCTCTGGTATTAATATGAAAAAGAAAAGAATATATGTTTCTTCCCAAACACTGGATCAGAAAAACATGTTAATATAGATAAAGAAAAGAATATTGATATCAATCAGTTCTCAATTAATTGAATGATAATTTGAATGTTATTATTTTGAGGTGTTTAGTTGTTTTCTCATATAATAGCAGTATATATCAAATTAGAAGTCTAAAATTTTAAATTCAACCAAAGTGAAATTAAGAAAGTAAATATTGACAATACATCATATGCATCATTTCAGAGGTAAATAATACACAATAAATATCATTATTTTTTCTTGATATTTTGTTAACAGAAATTATGACATTTAAACTCGCATCCCTGTTTAGCATATTGCAGCACTAAAGTGATCTCAGAGTAACATAAAAGAAATATACTACTGCTATATATTGAGAAGTCTTGCTTTGGAGTCGTAACATTGCCATTCACCAGAAGTTTGTCATGGGTAACCATTCAAAATTTTAGTTTGCTCTCTGCATAAAGGAATAAAATTTAAGGCTACTCACAGGGTAAATATAAAGATCAAATGATATACTATATAAAATACCTCTTTCATATGTAAGAGCTAAAACTCTATATAAATGTACGATGTTAACAGTTTTTAGAATGATTCCCTGTTTGATACAGTATAGTGGTTAACAAATATGTCTAAAGTTGAATGACATAGGTTGTAAAACAAAGTTTTACCCCTTACCATGTTTTAATCTATCTAAGCACCAGCTTCCTCACTACAAAGCATGATAATAAACTTGTATTCAGAGAAATCAAAAATAAGAGCTTATAAAGCGCTTCAAACAATGCTTGACATGGTAACATGATGTTAGTCATTACTAAGTCCTATTATTATACATATATATGTTTTAAAAAATCTATATTTTGCTTTCCTTCTTATTTTGCTAGTAGCTTACAAGACTGAATCTTTCGGTAGACGATGAACTTTGCAATAGCAGAGATCAAGAAAGCCACCATGTTTTTGTTTTTTGTTTTTTTTTTTTTCCTTAGGTTTTGTGGTAATTTTTATGGGAATCAGTTAATTGTATATAATTTCAAAAAAACAGGCATATCAATGGGTGATAGTGAAAGTATAAATAAAAAAGATTTTTTACTCAAATCATTTCTGTATAGATTACAGTTATAATATATTTAAACATACATTGTAGGCAGTTCAATTTTTTCTGAGGTATAATTGACATGTAACATTATATTATTTCAGGTGAACACATATGATTACATATTTGTATACAATGCAAAATGATCACCACAATAAGTCTAGTTAACATCTGTCACCATACAGGGTTACAATTTTTTTTTTCTTGTGTTGAGAACTTTTAAGATTTACTCTCTTGGCAACTTTCAAATATACACTATACTATTAACTGACTATCATCACTGTGCTGTACATTACATTCCCATGACTTATTTTATAACACTAATTTTGTATCTTTTGAACCTGTTCACCCATTTTGCCACCTCCAATCCCTCTTCCTCTCTAGCAACAACCATTCTGTTCTCTGTATTGATGTGTTTTGTTTTATTTTATTGGTTGGTTTGATTTGTTTTTTAGATTACACATATAAGTGAAATCATATGGCATTTCTTTGTTTTGTTCTGCCTGACTTACACCACTTGGCATAATACCTTCTAGGTCCATCCATGTTGTCAAAAATGAAAAGATTTCATTCTTTTTTTTTTTTTACAACTGAGTAATATTCCATTATATATACCAGATCTTCTCTTCATCCATCAGTGGGCACAGGTTTTTTCTACCTCTTGGCTATTGTAAATAGCATTGTGATGAACACAGGGGAGCATATATCTTTTAGAAATACTGTTTTCATTTTCTTTGTATAAATACCCTGAAGTGGAATTGCTGGGTCATATGGTAGTTCTATTTTTAATTTTTTGAGGAACCTCCATAATGTTTTCCATAGTGGCTGCACTAATTTACCTTCCCACCAAGAGTGCATAAGAGTTTATTTTTTCCACATCCTCACCAACACTTATTTGTTGTCTTTTTGATCATAGCCATTGTAACAGGTGTGAGGCGATATCTCATTGTAGTTTTGATTTGCATTTTCCTGATGATAAATGATGTTGAGCATCTTCTCATGTAGCTGTTGACCATCTGAAGGTCTTCTTTGGAAAAATGTTCATTGAGATCCTCTGCCCATTATATAAGGTTTGTTTTTTCTGTTATTGAGTTGTATGAATTATTTATACATTTTGAATATTAACCCCTTACTGGACATATGATTTGCAAATATCTTCTACTTGTTTATTTTTGCTTTTGTTGCCTTTGCTTTTGTAATTAGGTCCAAAAAATCATCACCAAGACCCAGGTCAAGGAGCTTACCGTCTGTATTTACTTCCAGGAGTTTTATGTCTTTAGATCTTATATTTAAGTCTTTAATCCATTTTAAGTTAATTTTGTGTATGGTGTAAGATAATAGTCTAGTTTCCTTCTATAGCATGTGGCTGTCCATTTTTCCCAACACAGTTTATTGAAGAGATGTGCTTTCTCTATTGTATGTTCTTGCCTCCTTTGTTGTAAATTAATTGACCATTTACGCATGGGTTTATTTCTGGGCTCTCATTTTTGTTCCATTGGTTTATGTGTCTGTTTTTAGGATTATACCATATTATTTTGATTATGATAGCTTTGTTATAGAGTTTGAAATCAGGAAGAATAATGCCTCCAACTTTGTTCTTTCTCAAGGTTGCTTTAGTTATTCAGGGTCTTTGGCTATTTCTAGTTTCATACCAATTTTAAAATTGTTTGTTCTATTTCTGTGAAAAATGCTATTGGAATTCTTTACAGGGATTGCATTTGAGTCTGTAGATTGCTTTGGGTAATATGGACATTTTAACAATATTAATTTTTCCAATCCATGAGCACAACATATTTCTATTTACTTGTGTCTTCTTTAATTTTTTTCATCAAAGGACACCCATTCTTGAACTCTGCCAGGATCTAGCTCAATGACTTGATTGTATGTTGTGGCTCATAGATACTTATTAATGAATCAATATGATATGAATCAATAATATAAGTTTAATAATGGTATAAAGTTTTATTTTTCTTAGTATTTGTGTTAGTACTATGAATAATGGTGTAATTTACAAATCAGGAGGCTTCAACCTTAGTCTTCTTTGTTAATTGCTTTAGGAAAAATTTCTTTCATATTGATATTTTCTACTCTACTTAAAGAAACTGGTAATTAAAGTTCTTTTTTAACTGTGTATATATTTACTCTTCAACCTGTACAGTAAAGAGAAAGCAGAAGATTTTTAAAACAAAGCTTTGGACAATTTGAAGTCCCAGTTTTAGAGACGAGACTATGATTCTTATAAACTCAGAGAAAATATATAGTTTGGGGGTAGACACAAGAAGTAACAGCTCCATATATATATTTTTTAATTCCACTAAGTTCAAATGTATTTCCAATCTTTGTCTTCGTCTTAATTTGGTTTATTTGTATATACCCAAATAATGATATTTTAATTAATTATGCTGGATTTTATTTTATTTTTGGACCTTTAGTTATGGATTAATATAAAAGCAAAGAGCATGATGATGTTCACAGTCAAGAAGAAAACTTCCCTGAAATATAATACTGGAATTTCAAATTTCTAAGTGAGTATTTGGAAAAATAAAAATAAAAAAGTCAATGGAAATGTTTAAGGAAGGGCTATTCTCTTCACTTTAACTGAAACCTTTCTCTTTTATTACCTATAAAGGGGACAGACAACTCCACTTAGCCTCTTCTTAAATAAGTTTTCTTCAGTAAGGGGCAGGAGGATTTTTCCCCCCGGTACAATTATTAAAATAAATTATTTTTGTTTTTCTTTAGATGCTTTGCCTTTGAGATGGGCAAGAATGAACACAGAGCTAAGCAACATTTAAATGACCCATGTCAATTTTATTTTTGCTAATTTAATACACCTTATAGTTACTGACATATAATTTAACATTTATACCCTAAACAGCATAAGTCAGATACTGTTTCCTCATGGAGAGTGTAGCATAGAAAAATACTGAGAGAATATTTGTCATATAGAATTAATTATTGCAGAAAATCAGAAAAGCAATATTACAACAAGCCTTGGAAATAACTTCACCTAGAATCAGGATGCTGGATCTTACATAATTCAGAACCCTTAAATTTATTATAATGAAATTCTACCTGCATATGAATGGGAGGTACAATAAGACCAAAGATGAGGATAATTGTAGATTTCTACCTCTCTCTCTCTCTCATACACACATACACACACACACACACACACACACACACACACACACACACACACACCTTCCAACTTCTACTAGGAAAGTTGTCAGTTATTTAATTTAAGATAATTGACAGAATCTTTGAGGTGTTAGTTCAGAACTGCTAATGAATATCATATCTGTACTACCATTTTGTCAGAAGGGCACAGACTCTCACTTCACCTGCCTGGAAAACACTTCTATCTCCTCTTTGCCAAATCAATTGCTACCAAATTTTCAGGATGTCAAATGAACCTCACTTAAAAAAAAAACAAATGAACAAACAAACAAAAAACTCTTATTAAAACATATTTGAATAATCCAGTTTAGAGGAATTTCTCTTTTACTGAATGTAATAGCATTTAAAAGCTGAAGCACACAATTGCATTTGGATTGTTTTTGTTTTCTTCTTTTTTTTAAATTTCATTGTTCATCATTGATTTCAGGTTAGTTAATCTTGTCTTCCTATTATTACTTTTACATCAACCAGAGATAGAAATATCCAAGTAAATGCTCTACTGGTTGAACACTTTGAGGCCACTTGGATAATAACATTTAACACACCAAAAGAAATGTTTTCTAAAAATGATTTTCGGGACTTGAGAGATCATGCCTGCTCTAAAACCTGACAGACTTGTACTCTTATTACTAGGCATTAAAGGGATGTCAAATTTAGAAGTCTTCTTTTTTCCTTCCTCCTTCCCTCCTTCTCTTCCTCCTTCCTTCTTTACTTCCTTGCATTCTGTCTTTACATATTCTTTCTTAAGTCTTTACTCTTCTGCAATATTTCACTTCATTGATGGCATTTATAACAAGGGAAGTTTCAAAACTAATCATGTGATTATAAAGATAAGTTTGATGGTCAATGACTAAACTATTGAGTTTTTCTTCAAGCAGACTTTGTGTTTTGTTATCAAGATATCTTTATTGTTTTCCTTAGTCAAAGGAATATTATTCTAGAAAGGAAAATTGAGAGATATAAATCTATCTTATAAGTTCATTCAAGAATGTGACATACTGTTTTTCAAAATGCTTATTTTATGTCAATAAATAAATATTACTGAACATCCTGAGAACAGGCTAAAAAATAGCAGCCTTGATGAATGAACAAGGTCAAATGTATATTTTAACATATTTTTTGGATCAAAGGTTGGACTTCAGTCAGTCTGCGTACTTCTGGTACTCTAAAATTTAGAAAAGGATAACAACATTATAGTAGTGTACAGATGATAAATTTCACCCAACAGAATTGGACTTTAACTAAACTATCAAAATTATTTTATTTATAATTCACAGATGTTAAACTGATTTCTATGGAACATTTGGAAATACAGTTAGGTAGAACTCCCTATCTTGTACATTATTGATAAAAAGTGTATAAAAGCAAAATTTCTTAAATTTAATTAAGCTTTAACATATGTTTGATTTAATTTTTCTGTTAGCTGTTACTGATTTATCCATGTTTAGTTAATATGTCAAAATTAATTGCACTGTGTTAATTTGCACAAAAGTATGCATAACATATTCAGAAATACATTTCTTTATATTTAATATTGTTCACTTTTAATACCAAAGATCAATGTATTTATTTAATGAGAAGAGGTTTCACAGTGTTTCATTTAAATGAAATTTGAATTTATTTTATGTAACTGAAAAGTTTGATTGAAAGGGGTTTTGGTATAGTTTAATAAGACACTTTTCTAGAAAATTAAGGAAAATATTTAATTTTTTTTTGGTTTGGTTTATATTTAGTTTTTCATTTGCTTGCTGTTATATATAATGACATATGCTACAGGAAGACTTAGTAATGTGAAAGGAAGAGATAGATTATCACATACATAAAATAAATTAATGTATAAATAATATAAGCAAAGTAATTCTTATATTTTACCTAAGTAGACTGCTTCACAGTTTATAAGGTACATTCACATATAATCTTTTTGACTTGCTAAGTAAAATTGGGAGGCAAAAAATGAGTTGAGGGGAAAATGTGACCAAAGAAGTAGAGTGAATAGAATCAGCCAGTTGTGAAAGGCAGGATAATATTCCCCCAAAGACACCTATGCCATAAGCTATGGAACCTGTGAATATGTTAGGTTACATGGCAAAGAGTCATAGAAGTTGAATCTGGAATCAAGGTTGCCAACCTGCTGAATTTAAGATTGGGAGATTTTCCTGGATTATCTGTTTGGGCCTAATATAATTAAAAGAGTCCTTGAATATGGAAGAAGAAAGCAGATAAGAACGTCAGAATGATATGATGTTAGAAGGACTCAGTCACCTATTGCTGGTTTAAAGACAAAGGAAAGAGGCCATGAACCAAGGAATGTAGGTAGCCTGTAGAAACTGTAAAAGGCAAGAAAAGAGATTCCCATGTAAAGCCTCCAGAAAGGAATACAACCTTACTGACATCTTGATTTTAGCCCAATGAAACCCAAGTCAGACTTCTGACCAACAGAACTGTAAGGTAATTAATTTGTAATGTTTTAGCCACTAAGTTACTGGTAATTTGTTAGAGCAGCGATAGAAAACTAATGCATCAGCATTCTTTTACTGATTATTATCATATCTATTCTCCTAAGCTAATATTAGACTCCTTTTGTCTAATAAGAATAATTGTTTTAAAAAATGGGTTCACTTGATTTTATTTGTGAATTCAGGGAAAAATGGAAACTTTATATTATCAACCACTGGAATCTTTAATATTTTACTTATTTTTTCACTTAGGACAATATATATTTTTGTTTATTTAAGGCATTCTTACATCTCAGTTGAATTTTTCTTTCATTTCTATGCTGTTTATTTTTTATCTTTTAATTTTTTGTTGTTTTTGTAAGTAATGTTTCTTCTATTATATTTTACTTGCTTTTAATGGTGTTAACTTTTGTTATGTTCATGTTAAAATCAACCAAATTTCTGAATTTAATTTTTTTTTTTTTAGCAATTTTTCATTTAAGTCTATTTGAGCTTCAGGTAATAATACTATCCTTAAGTAGTGAATTTTTTTCCTCCTTTAAAGTATATTTCTTTTCTTTTATCTTTAATTGCATTTTGTTAGTAGTTCCAGGACAATGTTAAATAATATTCAAGATCATTAGCATCCTTGCTTTTTTCTGACTTAAATCATGCTATTTTCAGGATTTCATCATTAAGTATGATGCTTAACATTTATTTGATTGTTCGTTTTAATTTTATGGTCATACAAAGCAAATAGAGCTAAATTCAGTATGCAACTCTGCTGCAGAACATTAGAAATGCAAAGTAAATATGAGATAGTGATTAGTCAGTCTGATAAACACATTTTCTGCCTATGGAGAAGTACATTCTTACTCTGCCCATTACACATTGTGAATAGCACAGGATTGAGTGGGGTCACATATTATCACAGACAGTGTTATCTACTGATAATCCTGGTAGGTAAATGTGAAGGCAACATATGTGCAAACTCCAAGAGTTTTTCAAATTAGAGAGAAAAAATAAAAATGTGGAAGTTTGAAGAATAGAAGACTGTCCAGAAAGTAGTGAGAGAAGGGAAATCTCAAGGTGGGAAAATTTTTGAACAAAGCACTCCCATTAGAAAACCATGGTGCACATTTTATTTAAATACACCTCCTCCTCACCTTTGATTGCAGGCTAAAATAGTAAATGGTAATATTTAAGAACTAACTTTTAGCAGGCATTTTGGAATATTTTTGGAAGATATTTCCCCCTAAATTGTAATTATTTTAAGATAATTTCCAAATTGCAGGAAAGGCTATTACACATACTTATACTGGTGAATAGAAAAGGAAAGCTTGGCATTGTCTTCAATCACCCTATTACTCAGATCAGAGCAATGGAACTAGCATCATCTTAAGGAAAGATGGGAGTGCTGAAATTCCAGACTGTGATTAGCATGGAGCCATGGGGAAATGAGACAAACTCTTGTCCTCATAAAAATTACTTATTAAAGACACTGATTCCTGATGGATCTGAACTGGGACTTGGAAATCAGGATATTATAAGGCAAGATTCAATTTATGATGAAGTTATTTTGTGAATATCTGAAATACAGAATATTTTCCCTTTAAAATTACACAAGTAATTCTATTACAAGTATTTCCATTTTCACTGTCATGTGTGTGTGTGAGAGAGAGAGAGAGAGAGAGAGAGAGAGAGAGAGACGTATATTGACATGTATATTACAGTACAAGAGCATTGTTATTTGGAAAATTTTCTGAAATCTTCATTTATTTGAGTTACCAAAAAACTTTTAAAACATAACTTCATCTTTGCCATAAGCAAAAATTGTCCCCCAGTGGAATAAAATTTAATATTGAGAAACCATGTTTCTCTTACAATTAATTTGATCTGCAGGAAGTTTATGGAACTCATCATTTCAATAAGCAAGAGTAATCTGTTGTCTTAGTCCATTCTGCTGTAACAGAATAAAATAGACTGGGTGGCTTTTAAACAACAGAAGTTTATTTCTCGCAGCTCTGAATCCTGGGGAGTCCAAAATCAAGGTACTGGCAGATTTGGTGTCTGGTGAGATCCTACTTTCTTGTTCATAGATGATCATCTTCTCCCTATAATCTCACATGATAGAAGGGGCAAGGGAGTTCTCTGGGATCTCCTTATATGAACACTAATCCTATTCATGAGAGCTCCATCCTCATGACATAATCACCCTTTAAGTCCCTACCTCCAAATGTCATCACATTGATGTTAGGATTTCAATATATGAAGTTGCGGGTTGGGCAGGGGGTTGGTGGGGACACTAACATTCAGTCTTTAGCACCGGTCTTTTATGAAAACATATATACTACACATTTGAGTAATATCCAAATATGTAATATAAGACAATTACAGTACCCCATTATATAATTGTATTTTCATATTGATTAAAATACATACTTACCTAGTCATGGTTTTATTTATAATGGCTCAGAATTTTTCAAGACCAAATACCTCAAACACTTTATTTCAATAATTATGCCGTCTAAAATGCAAATCAACTATCAAACTTATACCTATATAATTCAAAACATTCTATTTAGTTTTTAAAGTTACAATTTTTAACTTGGAAGTGAGTTCAAAAGAAGAAATTAGACTAAGGTAGGTTATACTCTCAGCCTATGAGTCATTAGAATTTTAATAATTCAAAATAAAAAAAAATATGACACAGTTTGGGTAGTCCAAGAAAGAGATTCACACCGGAGTTTCTTTGGCAGACTCTTCATTAGCGAGTGTTCTTGGAATCAATGATTCTATGATGAAGGGGAAAGAGCAGTATGGTTCAGAGGGAGAAGTCCCGACAGCCAAAGTATGGCCATGTCTGGAGCTAGTATGATTTATCAGAGTTATCCTGTTGGAAACCAAAATAGCCAGACCTTTATATTGTGCCTCTATCAGCCACTGGATATGAGCTGTGGGAAGAGTATGACTTGGATCTCCAGATCTATACAGCAGAGGGAATCCCTGAAGGACCTGAGAGCTGAAGGCTATCTTCCAACAGCACTGCTAGCAGCACTTTCACTACTTTTAATAGAATCTAGGATACATCACAGTGTCCACCACTTGTACTGCTTGTACCCACTTCCTATACATTTTGGCAGCAGTTTTTCCAAAGTTCAGATGGGCCTCTGTTCATGGGGAATCTTAGAAGTAGGAGATTAGTAAGACAAATTAAAGCCCCCCCCCAATGTTTTAATGTTGCAATAGATACCTGTCTTCTTTTTCTCTTATTCATCCTCAATTCTGCTCCTCTTCAGCTTATAGTATTTCCTGTGGCAGTCTTGAAGTATTTCCTGATGACATGACACAGATGCTTGTGCCCAAGGGGTCACCATGCCCTTCTCAGGCAGAAGTTAATGTATTTACCCATTTATCATCAGAATTGGGCAGGAATGTACCAAAAGACATCCAAGCGGGTTCTCTGGGTGCCAAATATATCTCTTCCTGACCACATTGTGTAACAGAAGTTCTACCTCTGTCTGATGATCAGGGTTCCTGATTCCTGACAAATTGCTGACTCCTTTTTTTTGCCTGCTTATCCTTTGCATGAAGTCCAAAGTGATCAGGTGTCAACGTGGTCACAGGACAATTAACATAAAAATAACATTCAAGCCTTTATTCACTTGCTGCAACAGTGTAAGCAAGAGACAAAATAAGCACTGCTTTCCCAATGATCCATTTTTCCCCATGGAATGGTAGCAGATGAGAGTCAGGTAAATTAGGGCAGATGAGGGAGCTGTCTTATTAAAAAGGGGTCCTGAATAAACTCCTGCCATTTATTGTTTTACTTTTTTGTAACTGGGGTCTGGAAGAGAAGAGTAGGAAGGAATAAGAGTGCAAATGTTCCAAGTCAGAGGGGAAAAAGTTGTCTCAGTCAATATCCCCTGTTAAGGAGGTGAAGGAAGAGCATCTCAGTTGATGCCTCCTGATTAGGAGGCCTCTGAACAGAGGTGCCTCAGAGAAGAAAGTGGATATGCATGGCTGATCCAGGGAAAAGACCTGAGTCCTTGATGATAACTATCTCCAGAAATCTGTAAGGCATGGCTGTACACTAAGTCTAGTGAGGGTAGGGATTTCCATGAGGCCTGCCAAGCAAAGCCTTTGTAATTGCCAAAACTTTGGTCTGAAAAGTCATACAAGATTTTGACCTGAAGCCAGACTCCTTAACAAATAGTACCGGTCTCCTAGAATTCAGTCGAACTCTTGCTATGTCCCTCGGCTTAAATGTTTCTTCCATTGGGACCCAATACTTCAGAAATAGAGTCAGATTCCACAGGTAAAGGGCTCAGTTCCAGAGACTGTCCTCCAGAAAGGCAATTGCAAGACCATGTTGGCAACTGTGTTTCTGAAAGACTGCCTACAAATTGGAGATTCCAAGGACCCCCCTCCAACTCAGGATGCCAATAGAAAGTCTAGGTTGTTATCTGTACTTCAGACCAATTGGCTATAAATCATAGGTTCCCATTCCCCCCCACCTTGGGTCTGATTAGTTTACTAGAACGGTTCACAGAATTCAGGAACACCCAGTTTACTCACTAGATTATTAATTTATTATAAAAGAATATTGGAAAATAAGAATAAAGAGCAAGATGAAGAGATTCCTAGGGCAAGGCTTGGGGAAAGAGCTCAGAACTTCCATGCCCATGTCACTCTCCTCAGTCTCCGTGTGTTCACCAATATGGAAGCTCCCAATACTTGTCTTTTTGAGTTTTTATGGAAGCTTCATTACATAAGCAAGATTGATTAAATCATTGGTCATTGGTGATTGATTCAACCACCAGCCTCTCTCCCCTCCCTGGAGGTCCAGGGTGGGACTGAAAGTTCCAACCTTCTAATCACATGATTGGTTCCCCTAATAGTCAATCCCCACCCTTGGCTGGAATCAAAAGTCACCCTCCCTGAAGAGTTTTCAGGAACTGAGGGCAAGAGATCAAATATTCCAAGGGTTTTGGGAGATGTGAGCCAGGGACTATGGTTGAAGCCCAAATATATATGAGAAGTGTGTATTTTCTCATCTAAATGGCCAAATACATTTTTTCCTATAAGTCACAATATCACAGGGTACAGGTTCTTCAGTGCTCACTTACATTGGCCATCACTTTTTCCATATTTTTAAAAGTTAATCTAGTAGAGTCCACATCATATCCTGAGATCCTTGCCAGAATCTTAAATTCTGCATCTTAAGCAAATACTACTAAATCAATAAACTCTCATTTATTTAGTTGGATGTTCCAGCTCTCATGATCAAGGACCCAAGACTTAAGTCCACTCACAATGTCATGATCTGTATTAAATCCTCTAAATTAAAAATATTTGAAACTCATAAACAAACAAAAATATTTATAGCTTAACAATGTTTAATTGAAATGAATTTAATAAATTTTATTAATGTTCTGTAATATCTTCAGATTCTTATGTTTATATATCTTAAAACACCAATATTTTGAATACCAAAAAGGGGATAATACATTTATAACTCTATATTTGAGGCAGTTAGAGTGTAAAATTCTCCCTTTATCTTTTAAGCTCCCACACAATCCCATAGCTGATCTGCATCAAAGTATAATGTTATCTGTGTGTTAGCAACAGTGATTACAACTTAAGTTTATCAAGGGAGAAACTATAGATAACTAAATATAGCTTTATAAAATAGACTGAGTTATTTCTTTACTATTTTATTGTCCCAAATGTACCTTTTGGCATGGATGAGACTTAACAGTAGTCTCTTTCACACAGTCGTATCCTGCTAAGTGTAATGGAAATTCTCCTAGAGTGCTGAAAGAACCTCTGCGCTGTTGGCAACATTTCCCTATGCCTGATCTTGTGACAGTAGTTGTCCCAGATGACTTTCTCAAGGATATTTGTATAACAAACAGCCTTGTATGATGAATATAGTAAGTTTCCCAAAGCCAGAGGGCAGATTTCCTGTTCAGGATTATAATGTGTCCTTCTGAAGAGACAGTTTAGACAGGCTTTCTAGAATTCCCTTATATGATTTTAGGATTTCCTAATCTCAGGGTTCATCAGCTGTGACACAGACCCACTGCATGGGCAGCATCCGCCAAGGCCTGCTTCTGCATTGTTCTCATGGGTTTTCAGCTGTGTTTTCTGTGTCATATAACAGCTTACTACAATTTCATGGCTTAAGACAACATGCCGTTATCATCTTACACTTTCCATGGGTCAGGGATCCAGACAAAGCTCAACTTGGTCCTGTGATCAGGGTTTCACAAGGGTGCAGTTAAGGTGCCAGCCAGGATCCTTGGTCATCTGGAGTCCCAAAAGAGGAAGAATCTGCCTACAATCTCCTTCAGGTTTTTGTGCAATTACTCGTGGTTGTATGACTGTGGCCCTCAGTTTTCCTTGTTGTTCACTAGTGGTTGCTCACAGTTCTTAAAGGTCTCCTGCAGTTTACTGACAAGTGGGTTCTCCAACACAGGGTTTACTTCATCAAGCCCATAAACTGGATTTGGTATCCAGCTCCAATCTACTAAGATAGAGTCTTACTTAATATAATGTAATCATAAGGTGACATGTTATCACCTTTGCCATATAGTGTAATCTAACCATAAAAGGGCTGTATTATCATGTTCACTATATTCCTTTTGTTAAGAGCAAGTCATAGATCCCTCTCACACTCAAGGGGAGTGGATTACACAAAAGCATAAACATGAGATGGGTTACCTTAGGATCTTAACATCACAGTGCACTAGGGGAACTGAGGCAAAAACATGGTGTCTATGGCCTGGGAGCAATAAAGCCCTTTGCTTCTGATCAGGAGCTCTGTGTCTTCTGCCAGCATCTATGTATCTGTGGCAGGACAATATTTTAGTTCACAAGTATAATAAAATCTGACTCTTTATAGTTCTTAACATTATTTTTTTCTAATCTAGTCTTTGATATATTCATAGGCTAATAAGAGCGTGAGATAATATTATCTTGGTCCATTTTCCCCCTTAGTAGTAGAAGATTATCCAGAGCAACTTCTATGTAACTACATAGTATCTCCATCTTCATTACTACAGAAAACCAGAAATTTTATATTTGTAAGGACAGGTACAGTTGGAAGCTGGTAGTTCACATCTTTTTTTTTTTTTTTTTTTTTTTTTTTTTGCGGTATGCAGGTTTCTCACTGCTGTGGCCTCTCCCGTTGAGGAGCACAGGCTCCAGACGCGCAGGCTCAGCGGCCATGGCTCACGGGCCCAGCCGCTCCGCGGCTTGTGGGATCTTCCCGGACCGGGACACAAACCCGTGTCCCCTGCATCGGCAGGCCGACTCTCAACCACTGCGCCACCAGGGAAGCCCGGTAGTTCATATCTTAATCTTTACCTGTGTAAGGGCTCTTCAATCTATGACTTTAATGTTTAAATCAATTTTAATCAATTCACCTAGAGTATAGTTACATTACCAATTTACTTAATTTGAATCTTTTTAGACCCCTAGAGTACAACCAAAATGACTGTGGGAAAGGTAATATACCAGAACTCAGTAATGAAATTTAAGGCCAGTGAACTGAATGGAACATAATCTCTCTTTTCTAAACTTGACAGATTCTCATGTCTTTCTAGAAACAATAAATACACCATCAAGGCGGTTTTGAAATGCAGGTTGCTTTAAAACTTGTGATAAAATGGCTTGTTTTTCTATAGACTACTTCCAATATGAGTTCAAAGATCACCTGTTGAATAGCCCATAAAAGGTCCATTATGTCATTTTGAACGCATCTGTCTGCCAAACATTCAAGATCATAATAAGAAATTAAACAGTTTAAAGAAGATAAAGTTGTGAAAGTTAAGTGGTGAGACAGTGCAGTGCTCTACTGTTAAAGAAGTTATTTCAACAGTATAAAGTGTTGACGGCTCTTTTGCAGCTTGTCTTAAGCATAGTCTTGTCCTATTGTCAAAGAAATACGGTGTGTAGTTCAACCAGGTATATTCTGTCTCCATAATTTGAAGGACTTCCATTCCTCTCTTCTAAATTATTCTTTCTATATTCATTCCAGAATTTAACAATAGTAGCCATTCATTGTCATTACATTAAAATAAAGAAGACAAAAGCTTCCTCCTTCATGCTATAGGAAGCCTCTTGCTGGAGATGGGAAAAAATAAAACATGTCTTTACTTTTCTTCAATCCCTGTAAATCTCCACATGAGCACTGCATCTGATTCTTAAGTGTTCCTTTTCTTTTCAACACTTCTCCAAGCATTCATTTTAAACTCCCAGAAAAGAAGAAAAGATTCTTCATTTTTTCATGAGCCACGCAAAATCACTGGTTTCCTGGTTACCAGTTTCAATCCCACTACAAATCACCAGAGTCACCTTTTCACCTCAGAATCCTCAACAGCTTCCAATCATATGTTTGTCAAGGTTTCCCATGCTTTAGAGTATAGAAATATCCCCTGGTGAAGTTGTGAGAAATACAGTCTTTCAGGCCCATGCCCATAGTGGCTAAGTCATAGTTCTGCATGATTTTGCACACATTCTAGTGTATAATTTTCTTAAAAACATTTTACTAGCAAAGCAGTTGTGTCTTGTTAAATGTTTAATAATCAACCCTGCAGGAAAAGAAAAAAAAAAGAAAGAAGGCAGGAATAATGAAAGAAAGAAAGAAAGAAAGAAAGAAAGAAAGAAAGAAAGAAAGAAAGAAAGGAAAGAAGGAAGAAAGGAAGGAAAGAGGGAAGGAAGGAAAGAAGGAAGGAAGGAAGGAAAGAAAGAAAGAAAGAAAGAAAGAAAGAAAGAAAGAAAGAAAGAAAGAAAGAAAGAAAGAAAGAAAGAGAAAGAAAGAAAGAAAGAAAAGAAGGAAGGAAGGAAGGAAGGAAGGAAGAAGGGATGGATGGATGGAGGAAGGAAGGAAGGAAAGAAGGAAAGAAAGAAAGCAAAGGGACAACATTAGAAATTTGCAATTACCATGTTAACACTTCCAACATGGCCAATATCAAGCTACCAAAGTTATGTTATTGGAAACAAAATGAAGAAAATAGGTGCACAAATAGGTCTCTAAGCCAGTAGGGATCAGCTCCAGCACACCACTGCACCTAGATGACTGTACTTCTACTAAATTGCTTGCACTCATATATTATTTACTGCTAGAATCTGTGCTTTACTTGCTCCCTCTTTGGAATTTAGAACTTTCCTTTACATCTGCCTGATCATTTCCTAAGGCTACTAATAATCCATCTGGGAAGCTATTGTCCAAGCAGCAATCCCAAAGTTAGGGGTGAATATTTCTTTCATATGAATCACCACATTTTAGTGCAATTATCTATTTAAATGTCTATTTTTACCTTAAAGTATGTTATCAGGAACTATATCTCATTTATCTTGGTATCACCAGAGTGTAACAAAATGTAGGAAATAAATGTTTCTTTATAAAACTCATAACCCACCATAAGCAATTAATACTGACTCACCAATATCCAATATTAATTTATCATTGATTTAATATTGAGACATTTGAAATACATCAAAGAGAAGTTGGGATAGGGAAATGATAAGGTGACTAGTGGATTTTAAAAGGATAGATAATTGGAAAAATATAAACAGTGCCTTGCTCAGAGAAGTCAACTGGCAAATTTTTGAGGTTGAAAACTCACTGCTGGTTTTATAAATAGTATAATTGTATTTTATTCTAGTAATCACTTTTTTAAAAATGGATTTATTTTATTTATTTTTATTTTTGTCTGTGTTGGGTGTTTGCTGCTGCACACAGGCTTTCTTTGGTTGCAGCGAGCGGAGGCTACTCTTCGTTACGGTGAGCAGGTTTTCATTGTGGTGGCTTCTCTTGTTGTGGAGCACGGGCTCTAGGAGCATGGGCTTCAGTAGTTGTAGCACATGAGCTCATTAGTTGTGGCTCATGGGCTCTAAAGCATAGGCTCAGTAGTTGTTGTGCACGGGCTAAGTTGCTCTGCGGCATGTGGGATCTTCCTGGACCAAGGCTCGAACCCGTGTCCCTTGCATTGGCAGGCAGATTCTTAACCACTGTGCCACCAGGGAAGCTCAGTAATCACTTTTATAATTACACCAGCCAAGAATAATGAAGGTAATCAAATTTTAAGATTTAATGCATAAGCCTGAGGTCAAGGAGAAGGTATTAACCTCCTATGTTATTTTCTTCAAAGCTTCAGTAGCTAGTCAATACTAAAATCTAAATATAAAACTGAATAGAGTATAAGAAAAATATCATTACTGAATGCATTTTAATAGTATATCACTACAGAGTACTCATGTTTCAAGCCTTTATACCATGTTAACTCATATACCTATATTTTCCTATAGAATGTAGTATACTAAATGTTTCCTACCTTTAGAGTCAAACTTTAGAGTAGAGAAACTAACTCAATGGATTCTTCTGATACTACGTGCATCTCTAGGTACAACTTCATAAAGTGAAAGTCTGAGTATTGTCAATTCACAAGAACAGTTAATTAGTTGTCCTTTTTATGAATAAAAAACAAAATCTAATTTTGTTAGCACTGAGATTTCCAGGGTTTTCTGTTAAAGAAGTGACCATGGAGGACATTATCTTATCTAGTACTTTAGGGTTCTTCAAATTCTATGGTTCTGATATTCTAATTTGTCAAACCTTGTCTGCAATAAGTACACAGTCTATGTTAAAATGGCAACAGAGGTAAACTTTCTGATTCTATATATCAGTAATTACACTTAATTTTAAATTAATATCATACAAAAATCTTGTTAATTTATCATTTTAATTGAAATTCCTTTTGAAGTTATCAAAGAATTTAGAAATTTTAATTAATTACAATTTTTCTTTTTCCTTCAGGACAGTTATGTATTTCCTCATGCCTCATAGTTGTCATTCAAAAACTTAGAGGTTACAAATTTCTAAAGGTAACCTTAGAAAAACTTATTTCTTAATTTCAAATAGATTAAAATCTGAAGATGTTTAAGAAGGTCTAAAAAAACCTCTTCTTTCCCATATCATGTTCACATCTAGAAAAGATTAGCATATGTTGTTCTGATAAATATTCTATTTTTTATCTATTTTCTGTTTCTATTATTAATTTTCTATTAAATGGACACACTGAAATGTGAGATTGTAAACATTTTATCAATCAGATTATATATATAATATATACACATATTCTTTTTTATACTTCTTTTTATAAGAGCTCCCCCCCAAAGAAACACAATATTTAGAAAACTAAGTCAAAGAACCAAAAAGTATTGAATCTAACAAAATTGTTTGGAAATAAATGAATACTGTTGGATTAAATAAATGACTTTACTAATAATATATCAGAATATTAATTTACCAGATATTACCTATCACACTAAAATAGTGCAGCATAACACCTGATAATATATAAGAAAATAATTTACATAGCCATCACCAAACTTATTTTAGTATACTGAAGAAATAAAATTATAATGATAGTATAGATGCCTTTGAATTTTATATTTGTTTTCTTTTATATAAGAAGAGTGAGGTAGTGGGATTTCCAAAAGGCAGTTGTAGAAGTTTGGCTGACAGTCTTCTCAGTTAAACATCATTTACTTGTGAACATTATAATAAAAACTATTGAAATCTCTGTAAGTTATCCTGATGACATACAGAAAATTAATAAATTTCATTCAAGAAAATCTAAGACATCTCAGTAAGAACACTGTGAGTCCATAGCATTTGAGCCAAGAGTTATTCTCATCCCCCTCCCCAGAACAGTATGACAGAAGCTCTGCTCTGATTAGCTTCTGTCACAAAGGTGGGGGTCCCTCTTCCCCCAGCTCCCAGTCTAGGGCTACAGTTTCACTGTAGGTGAAGTAGATCAGCAACATGTCTCATCCTACTCAGCTCCATGTTGCAAAAGTTAGATTCCAAAAAGGTGAAAGTGAGAGGATAGAGGCTGACTCCTATCCCATCTCCATTGTGGGGCAGGAAAACAGTCCCAGATTGGACCTAGTCCAGCCAAGCATTTAAACAAATAAAAAAGAAAAATGTAAATAATAAAATCAAGATCTGAAGCAAGGAGTAGTATTAAATGCACAGAGTTGCTATACTATGTTATTTAACCAAAATAATAAAAAGACTTAGCAATCTGGTGGAAAGTATTAGTATCACAACTTGTTAAAATGCATTAAAGTGTCCATTTTTCAAAACAAAAAAAGCATGAGGTGTGAAAAAAAAAACAGGAAAATGTGACTTATATACAGGAGAAGAGAACAGAAATATTGTTTGCATTTCAGGGAAGCCCAAAAGTTGGGTTTAAGAGACATACGCTGTAAAGCAGATATTGTAAATACACTCAAAATATAGAGAAAATTGTGTTTAAAGAATTAAAGGAGAGTATGATGACAATGTCGCATCAAATAGAAAATAATAATCAGGAGATGGAAATTTTGAAAAGAAACAAAATGAAAATTCTGGAGTTGAAAAGTACAAAAATTGAAATAAAATATTCACTAGAAATGTTTCACCGATTATTTGAACTGGCAAAAAACAAATTTGTGAACTTGAAGATAGATTGACAAAAGTACACATTGATGAACAAAGAGAAAAAAATAAAGAAAAATGAACACAGCTTCAGAGAAATGTGGAAAACCATTAGCACATCAATGTATTTGCAACAGAAATGTTAGAAGCACAGGAGAGAGAAAAAGGAGCAAAATAATTTTGAAGAAATAATTGCTTTAGCTCTTTCCAAATCTGATGAAAGAGATTAAATTACACATCTCAGAGGCTCAATGAACTCAAACTAGAGTAAATACAAAGATACACACACAGACACATCATTATAAAATTCTTTATAAACAAAAGCAAAAAGAAAGTCTTGAAAACAGCAAGATAAAACAACTTACCACTTACAGCTCCCCCTTCAATAAGATTAATAGCCAACCTCTCATTAAGAACAATAGAGCCCAGAAGGCAGTGGGTAAAATAATCAATGTCCCACCCCACTCCCCTAAGAAAGCTTATCAAGCAAGAATGCTATACTATACCTAGGAAAAAATTCAAAAATAAAGATGAAATAAAGACATTTCTAAAGGCAAAAGCTGAGAGAATTAATTGCTAGGTAACCCACCTTCCAAAAAATACTAAAGGAATTTCTTTAGGCAAAATCATATAAATCCAGATAGAAATTCAAATCCATGTGAAAAAGAAAAAAGTCACCAGTAAAGGTAATTATATAATTATAGAAGACAGTATAAATATATATTACTTTACTTCTTTTCTTTTAACATATTTAAAAAGCTATTTTATAAAACTATATATCTATATATAGATTTATATATATAATATAACTATACATATATATAATTGTATTGTTTGGCTTATAATACATAGAGATGTAATAGATTTAGCACCAACAGCTTAAAGAAGGTAGGTGAAAATCAAGCTGTTTTGGAATAAGGAAATACCACCGTATATGGTAATTAAATCCTCAGGAAGAAATGAAGAGATACAGAAATGGAAAATGGTAAGTTTAATATAATAAACACTGTAAATATATACTTGCTCTCCTTCCATCTCTAAGCTTCTTTAAAATACATAAAATTATAAAAATTAATTCCTGGAACAATGTATTCAATGTATTTGTAAAATATGTAGATGTATTACGTGTAATAACAATAACACAAAAGGGGAAAATAGAGCTATGTAGGAGTAACATTTCTATATCTCATTAAATTATGTTAGTATAAGTCTAAAGTAGATTCTGATAAATTAATATATATGTGGTAAGCCCTAGAGCAACTACTAAAGATATAATGGAAAAATCTATAGTGGAAAAGACTATTAAAGTAATTACAATGTTAAACTAAAAACCATTCACTTAATGCAAAAGAAAGCATTAAAGGAGGACTGGAGGAACAAACAACATATGAGGAAAAAAATTTTTAATAAAATGACAAACAATTCCAATTACGTCAAAAATAAAACTAAATGTGAATGGATTAAGCAATCTGATGAAAAAACACATTGTCAGACTGGGATTAAAAAAAAGAGAGACCCCAACTATATATTTCCTACAAGAGACATACTTTACATAAAATATACAATTAGATGGAAAGTAAAATATTTTTTAAAAGATCATGCAAACAGGAATCATAATAAAACTGAAGTGTCTATACTAATGTCAGAAAAAATAGACTCTTAATCTAAAAATATTCCTAGAGATAATGAGCATTATTTTATAATAAAAAATATCAATCCATCTTGAAGATATAAAAATTATAAACATATATGTACCTCAAATACATGAAAACAAAAGACAGACATAAAAAATAGACAATTCAGCTATGGTAGTTGGAGACTTCAATGTCTCACTTTTAATAATGGATAGAACACTAGGCAGAAGATTAACTTGTATACAGAAGACTTGAATAACACTATAAACCAACAAGTCCTAACAGATATACAGAGAGCAAAATACCCCAAAACGGCTGAATATACATTAATCTCAAATGCACATGGGGTACTCTCTGGAATAGACAATATTCTAGGCTATAAGTGAAGCTAAATGAATTTTAAAGTATTGAAATAATACAAAGTATGTTCTCTAAATACAATGGAATAAAATTTTAAAGATCAATAGCAGAAAGAAATTTGTGAAGCTCGCAAATATATGGAAAAGAAACGAAACACTTGTTTGACCAAGGGGTCAACTAAGACATCACAAAAGAAATTAGAAAATACGTCAAAATGAATGAAAATGGAGACATAACATACCAAAACTTATGGATGTAGCTAAATCAGTTCTTAGAAGGAAATTTACAGCTGTAACTCACTGTATTAAAAAAGTGGAAAGATGTCCAATCAATGACCTAGACTTGCACCTTCAAACACTGGAGGGGAAAAAATAGAGCAATCAAGCAGAAACACGGAAATAATAAATATTATAACAGAAACACATGAAATGGAAAACAGAAAAAGAAACCAAATGACCCAGCAATCCCACTCCTGGGCATATATCTGGAGAAAACCATAATTCAAAGAGATATATGTACCCCAATATTCATTGCAGCACTATTTACAATAGCTAGGACATGGAATCTACCTAAATGTCCATCGACAGAGGAATGGATAAAGATGTTGTACATATATATAATGGAATATTACTCAGCCATAAAGAATAATGAAATAATGTCATTTGCAGTGACATGGATGGGCCTAGAGATTGTCATACTGAGTGAAGTAAGTAAAGATAGAGAAAGACAAATATCATATGATATCGCCTAATATGGAATCTAAAAAAAAAAAAATGGTACAAGTGAACTTATTTACAAAACAGGAATAAACTCACAGATGTAGAAAACAAATTTATGGTTACAGAAGGGGAAGGTGCAGAGGAATAAATTGGGAGTTGGGATAGACATATACACACTACTACATACAAAATAGATAACTAATGGGAACCTACTGTATAGCACAGGGAACACTACTCAATACTCTGTAATGATCTATATGGGAAAATAATCTAAAAAAGAGTGGATATATGTGGTATATATATATATATATATATATATATAGTTGATTCACTTTCCTGTACAGCAGAAACTAACAGAACATTATAAATCAACTATACTCTAGTAAAATTTAATTTAAAAAAGAAAAGAAAACAAAAAATTAATGAAAGCAAAAGCTACTTCTTGGAAAACATCAACAAAATTGGCAAATTTTTAACTAAATTTAACAAGGAAAATGAAAGAAGACAAATTGCTAAAAGAAGACAAATTGCTAAAATCAGAAATTAAAGTGGGAACATTAATACTGACATTACAGAAATGAAACAAATGAAACAAATTGTATGAACATTTTGTATGAACATTGTATGAATGTATGAACATTGTATGAACAATTGTATGTCACTAAATTAGGTAATTTTGACTGAACGGCTAAATTTCTAGAAAGACACAAATGACTGAAAAAGACAATTAAAAATAGATAAAACAAAGAGGTTTATTGCTTACTAAGAGAATAAAGGATACAAACACATGATCTTCTAAATAGATGCAGAAAAAAAACTAACATTCCAATAGTCTACCATAATAAAAACATTTAAACATAAATAAATAAGTGGAAACTTCCTTAATCTGATAAAAAGTTATCTATCAAAAAACCCACAGTTATGGACTTCCCTGGTGGTGCAGTGGTTAAGAATCTGCCTGCCAATGCAGGGGACACGGGTTTGAGTCCTGATCTGGGAAGATCCCACATGCCGCGGAGCAACTGGGACCATGAGCCACAACTACTGAGCCTGTGCGTCTGGAGCCTGTGCTCCACAACAAAAGAGGCCGCAACAGTGAGAGGCCCGTGCACCGTGATGAAGAGTGGCCCCCGCTTGCCGCAACTAGAGAAAGCCCACACACAGAAACAAAGACCCAACACAGCTAAAAATAAATAAATAAATATATAAACCCACAGTTAACATAATGCTTAATGTTAATGAAAAAGTAAAAGCTTTCCCTGAAGACTATTTGCAGACTGATTTCTAACTATATGGAGATTTCCCATGGTAGAGAAAGAAGTATGCCTTCATCTTGATATATATCTTTCTCAAATGTCTATGTGTACATTAATCCCCACAGTGTCCATGTTTCTTCCTCTGTAAAATGAAAATACAAAGGGGCAAGATCAAGATGGAGGAGTAGGAGGATGCAGAGCTCACATCCCTCCAGGAAAACATCAAAAGTATATCTACATATGCAACAATTCTTACTGAAAACAAACTGGAGACTGATATGAAGACTGTTGAAAAGCCAAATCTGTAAGACAGAAATCCAGAAGGAGTCAAGTAGAATGGAAGAAAAAGTAATCAGGTAAGGGCCTGTGCCCCTGGGAAGGGAAACAGAAGAGGATGGGGATTACACAGGCTTGGAGATCATCTCTGGGGAGTGAATGGTTCAAACCACATATTGAACTCACCAGCTCTGAGGTCAAATACCAGGAGGGTGAGTCCCCTTAGCTGGTTTGAAAACCAGTGGGACTGACAGTGGGGCTGTAAGAAACCTACACTCTGCTCATGAAGATTGTAAACACACTTGTTTACTACTGAAACTAGGCAGAGGAAGCAGATTGAAACTGGTTGGGACTCTGGCCAGTTTCCTTTGACTACCCCAGTGCATGTGACAACCACAGAGCAGAGAACTTGCTCTTGTCCCTCATGTTCCAACAATACTCCCCTCTAGGGCAAAGGTGCCAATGCTAGGAGGGAGGAAAGCACACACTTAGAGGGAATAGAACCAGCTTGGTCCTGGCCCTGAGGGTTTCTACTCCCACAACTTGAGCCTTGCTCCCACACCAATAGGATGGTATTGGTCTGAGCAGAGGAGAGGCCCCATCTTACAACTGGCTCTGCCTCTATTCCCTCCATCTCCAGCCCCACATCCTACCAAAGTGCTGTCAGCACTCCCTGGGGGAAGAGATCACTCATGGTCACATCACAGCAAGCTCTCTCATGAAAGCCACTGGGAACACAGACTGTACAGACATGCTCCACCACTTCAAGCCTGGGATAAGTAACTGCTTCACCTAATGTCATAGAGATAGAGAAAGGTAAGCGAAATGAGAAGATAGAGGAATTTGTTTCAAACAAAAGAAGAAAAAAACCCTGAAAGAAGCAACTAATGAAAGAGTGATAAATAATTTACCAGATAAAGAGCTGAAAGCATCAGTAGTAAGAATGTTAACTTAACTAGGGAAAAAAATAGATGATACAGTGAGAATTTTAACAAGGAACTTGAAAATATGAAAAAGAAGCAGAAAGAAATGAAGAATACAATAACTAAAATGAAAAATACACCAGAAGGAATTAATGGGAGAGTAGCTGATACATAACACATAAGTGACCCGGAAGATAAAATAATGGAAATCACCAAACAGAACAGCAAAAAGAAAAACAAATTAAAAAAAATGAGAACAGATTCTGGAGAAGATGGCAGAAGAGTAAGATGCAGAGATCACCTTCCTCCCCACAGATACATCAGAAATATATCTACACGTGGAACAACTCCTACAGAACCCCTACTGAATGCTGGCAGAAGACCTCAGACTTCCCAAAAGGCAAGAAACTCCCCACATACCTGGATAGGTAAAGAATAAACAGAAATAAATAAAGAAAAAAGAATAACGGAAATAAATAAAGAATAAACAGAAATAAAGAAAAAAAAATAAACAGAGACAAAAGAATAGGGATGGGACCTGCACCAGTGGGAGGGAGTTGTGAAGGAGGAAAGGTTTCCACACACTAGGAAGCCCCTTCACAGGTGGAGACTGCAGGTGGTGGAGGGGGGAAGCTTCAGCGCCACGGAGGAGAGCGTAGCAACAGGGGGACAGAGGGCAAGACAGAGAGATTCCCGCACAGAGCATCGGTGCCAACCAGCACTCACCAGCCCGAGAGGCTTGTCTGCTCACTCATCAGGGCGGGTGGGGGCTGGGAGCTGAGGCTCAGACTTCGGTTGGATGCCGGGAGAGGACTGGGGTTGGCTGCGTGAACACAGCGAGAAGGGGGCTAGTGCACCATGGCTAGCCAGGAGGGAATCCGGGAAAAAGGTTTGGAACTGGTGAAGAGACAAGAGACTTTTTCTTCCCTCTTTGTATCCTGATGCGAGAGGAGAGGGGATTAAGAGTGCTACTTAAAGGAGCTCCAGAGATGGGCGCGAGCCGTGGCTAACAGCGCGCACCCCAGAGACAGGCATGAGACGATAAGGCTGTTGCTGCCACCACCAAGAAGCCTGTGTGCAGATTCAGATCACTATCCACACCGCCCCTCCCAGGAGCCTGTGCAGCCCACCACTGCCAGGATCCCGTGATCCAGAGACAACTTCCCTTGAAGAACACACATCATGCCTCAGTCTGGTGCAATGTCACGCAAGCCTCTGCAGCCGCAGGCTCACCCCGCATCCGTACCCATCCCTCCCCGTGGCCTGAGTGAGCCAGAGCACCCGAATCAGCTGCTCCTTTAACCCTGTACTGTCTAAGCAAAGAACAGACACCCTCAGGGGACCTACACGCAGAGGCAAGGCCGAATCCAAAGCTGAACCCCCAGAGCTGTGCGAACAAAGAAGAGAAAGGGAAATATCTCCCAGCAGCTTCAGAAACAACAGATTAAAGTTTCACAATCAACTTGATGTACCCTGCATCTGTGGAATACCTGAATACACAATGAATCAATCCCAAATTGAGGAGGTGGATTTTGGGAGCAAGATATATTATTTTCTCCCTTTTTCCTCTATTTGTGAGTGTGTATGTGTATGCTTCTGTGTAAGATTTTGTCTGTAGAGCTTTCTTTTCACCATTTGTCCTAGAGTCCTGACCATCTGGTTTTCTTTTTGATTTTTTTTTATTTTAATTTTTTTTCCTAATAATTATTTTTTATTTGAATAACCTTATTTTATTTTATCCTACTTTATTTTATCTTCTTTCTTTCTCTCTCTCTTTCTTTCTTTATTTCTCTCTTTCTTTCTTTCTTTCTTTCTTTCTTTCTTTCTTTCTTTCTTTCTTTTTTCCTTTCTTTCTTTCTAATTTTTCTCCCTTTTATTCTGAGCCATGTGGATGAAAGGCTCTTGGTGCTCCAGCCAGGAATCAGTGCTCTGCCTCTGAGGTGGGAGAGCCAGCTTCAGGACACTGGTCCACAAGAGACCTCCCAGCTCCACATAATATCAAACGGCAAAAATCTCCCAGAGATCTCCCTCTCAACACCAAGACCAAGCTTCACTCAACGACCAGCAAACTACAGGGCTGGACACCCTATACTAAACAACTAGCAAGACAGGAACACAGTCCCATCCACTAGCAGAGAGGCTGCCTAAAATCATAATAAGGCTACAGACACCCCAAAACACTCTACCAGACGTGGACCTGCCCACAATAAAGAAAAGATCTAGCCTTATGCACCAGAGCATAGGCACTAGTCCTCTCCCCCAGGAAACCTACACACCAGTGAACCAAACTTAGCCACTGGGAACAGACACCAAAAACAACGAGAACTACGAACTGCAGCCTGTGAAAAGCAGACCCCAATCACACTAAGACAAGCAAAATGAAAAGACAGAAAAACACACAGCAGATGAAGGAGCAAGGTAAAAACCCACCAGACCTAACAAATGAAGAGGAAATAGGCAGTCTACCTGAAAAATAATTCAGAATAATGACAGTAAAGAGGATACAAAATCTTGGAAATAGAATAGAGAAAATGCAAGAAACATTTAACAATGACCTAGAAGAACTAAAGAGGAAACAAGCAATGATGAACAACATAATAAATGAAATTAAAAATAATCTAGAAGGGATAAATAGCAGAATAACTGAGACAGAAGAACAAATAAGTGACCTGGAAGACAAAATAGTGGAAATAACTACTGCAGAGCAGAATAAAGAAAAAAGAATGAAAAGATATGAGGACAGTCTCAGAGACCTCTGGGACAACAATAAACATACCAGCATTCAAATTATAGGGGTCCCAGAAGAAGAAGAGAAAAAGAAAGGGACTGAGAAAATATTTGAAGAGATTATAGTTGAAAACTTCCCTAATATGGGTAAGGAAATAGTTAATCAAGTCCAGAAAGCACAGAGAGTCCCATACAGGATAAATCCAATAAGAAACATGCAAAGACAAATATTAATCAAACTATCAAAAATTAAATACAAAGAAAATATATTAAAAGCAGCAAGGGAAAAACAGCAAATAACACACAAGGGAATCACCAGAAGGTTAACAGCTGATCTTTTAGCAGAAACTCTGCAAGCCAGAAGGGAGTGGCAGGACATATTTAAAGTGATGAAGGAGAAAAAACTACAACCAAGATTACTCTACCCAGCAAGGGTCTCATTCAGATTTGATGGAGAAACTAAAACCTTTACAGACAAGCAAAAGCTGAGAGAGTTCAGCACCACCGAACCAGCTTTACAACAAATGATAAAGGACCTTCTCTAGGCAGGAAACACAAGAGAAGGAAAAGATCTACAATAACAGACCCAAAACAATTAGGTAAATGAGTATAGGAACATACATATGGATACTTACCTTAAATGTAAATGGATTAAATGCTCCCACCAAAAGACACAGACTGGCTGAATGGATACAAAAACAAGACCCATATATATGCTGTCTACAACAGACCCACTTCAGACCTAGGGATACATACAGACTGAAAGTGAGGGGATGGAAAAAGATATTCCATGCAAATGGAAATCAGAGGAAAGCTGGAGTAGCAATTCTCATACCAGACAAAATATACTTCAAAATAAAGACTATGACAAGAGACAAAGAAGGACACTACATAATGATCAAGGGATCGATCCAAGAAAAAGATATAACAATTGTAAATATTTATGCACCCAACATAGGAGCACCTCAATACATAAGGCTCATACTAAAGCAACATAAGGGGAAATTGACAGTAACACGTTCATAGTAGGGGACTTTAACACCACACTTTCACCAATGGACAGATCATCCAAAATGAAAATAAATAAGGAAACACAAGCTTTAAATGATACATTAAAAAAGATGGACTTAATTGATATTTTTAGGACATTCCATCCAAAAACAAAAGAACACACATTTTTCTCAAGTGCTCATGGAACATTCTCCAGGATAGATCATATCTTGGCTCACAAATCTAGCCTTGGTAAATTTAAGAAAATTGAAACTGTATCCAGTATGTTCTCCGACCACAACACTATGAGACTAGATATCAATTACAGGAACAGATCTGTAAAAAATGCAAACACATGAAGGCTAAACAATACACTACTTAATAACGAAGTGATCACTGAAGAAATCAAACAGGAAATCAAAAAATACCCAGAAACAAATGACAATGGAGACACGACAACCCAAAACCTTTGGGATGCAGCAAAAGCAGTTCTAAGAGGGAAGTTTATAGCAATACAATCCTACCTTAAGAAACAGGAAACATTTCAAATAAACAACCTAACCTTGCACCTAAAGCAACTAGAGAAAGAAGAACAGAAAACCCCCAAATTTAGCAGAAGGAAAGAAATCATAAAGATCAGAACTGAAATAAATGAAAAAGAAATGAAGGAAACAATAGCAAAGATCAATAAAACTAAATGCTGTTTCTTTGAGAAGATAAAAAAATTGATAAACCATTAGACAGACTCATCAAAAAAAAGAGAGATGACTCAAATCAATAGAATTAGAAATGAAAAAGGAGAAATAACAACTGGCACTGCAGAAATACAAAGAATTATGAGAGATTACTACAAGCAACTCTATGCCAATAAAATGGACGACCTGGAAGAAATGGACAAATTCTTAGAAATGCACAACCTGCCAAGACTGAATCAGGAAGAAATAGAAAATATGAATAGACCAATCACAAGCACTGAAATTGAAACTGTGATTAAAAATCTTCCAACAAAGAAAAGCCCAGGACCAGATAGCTCCACAGGTGAATTCTATTAGACATTTAGAGAAGAGGTAACACCTATCCTCCTGAAACTTTTCCAAAATATAGCAGAGGAAGGAACACTCCCAAACTCATTCTACCAGGCCACCATCAGCTTCATACCAAAACCAGACAAGGATGTCACAAAAAAAGAAAACTACAGGTCAATATCCCCGATGAACATAGATGTAAAAATCCTCAACAAAATACTAGCAAACAGAATCCAACAGCACATTAAAAGGATCATACATCATGATAAAGTGGGGTTTATTCCAGGAATGCAAGGATTCTTCAATATACGGAAATCAATCAATGTGATACACCATATTAACAAATTGAAGGAGAAAAACCATATGATCATCTCAATAGATGCAGAGAAAGCTTTCAACAAAATTCAATACACATTTATGATAAAAAACCCTGCAGAAAGCAGGCATAGAGGGAACTTTCCTCAGCATAATAAAGGCCATATATGACAAACCCACAGCCAACATCATCCTTAATAGTGAAAAACTGAAACCATTTCCACTAAGATCAGGAACAAGACAAGGTTGCCCACTCTCATCAATCTTATTCAATATAGTTTTGAAAGTTCTAGCCATAACAATCAGAGAAGAAAAAGAAATAAAAGGAATTCAAATTGAAAAAGAAGAATTAAAGCTGTAACTGTTTTCAGATGACATGATACTATACATAGAAAATCCTAAATATGCTACCAGAAAACTACTAGAGCTAATCAATGAATTTGGCAGAGCAGCAGGATACAAAATTACTGCACAGAAATCTCTGGCATTCTTACACACTAATGATGAAAACTCTGAACATGAAATTAAGAAAACACTCCCATTTACTCTTGCAACAAAAATAATAAAATATCTAAGAATAAGCCTGCCTAAGGAGACAAAAGACCTGTATGCAGAAAATTATAAGACACTAGTGAAAGAAATTAAAGATGATACAAATAGTTGGAGAGATATATCATGTTCTTGGATTGGAAGGATCACACCTTGCGAAAATGACTCTACTACCCAACACAATCTACAGATTTAATGCAATCCCTATCAAACTACCACTGGCATTTTTTACAGAACTAGAACAAAAAATTTTACAATTTGTATGGAAACACAAAAGACCCCGGATAGCCAAAACAACCTTGAGAACGAAAAACGGAGCTGGAGGAATCAGGCTCCCTGACTTCAGACTATACTACACAGCTACAGTAATCAAGACAGTATGGTAGTGGAACAAAAACAGAAATATAGGTTAACAGAACAGGATAGAAAGCCCAGAGATAAACTCACACATATGGTCACCTTATCTTTGATAAATGAGGCAAGAATATACAGTGGAGAAAAGACAATCTCTTCAATAAGTGGTGCTGGGAAAACTTGACAGGTACATGTAAAAGTATGAAATTTGAACACTCTCTAACACCATACACAAAAATAATCTCAAAATGGATTAAAGACCTAAATGTAAGGCCAGAAACTATCAAATCCTTAGAGGAAAACATAGGCAGAACAGTCTATGACATAAATCACAGCAAGATCCTTTTTGACCCACCTCCTAGAGAAATGGAAATAAAAACAAAAATAAACAAATGGGACCTAATGAAACGTAAAAGCATTTGCACAGCAAAGGAAACCATAAACAATACCAAAAGACAACCCTCAGAATGGGAGAAAATATTTGCAAATGAAGCAACTGACAAAGGATTAATCCCCCAAATTTACAAGCAGCTCATGCAGCTCAACAACAAAAACAAAAAACCCAATCCAAAAATGGGCAGAAGATCTAAATAAACATTTCTCTAAAGAAGATATACAGATTGCCAACAGACTCATGAAAGAATGCTCAACATCATTAATCATTAGAGAAATGCATATCAAACCTACAATCAGATATCATCTCACACTGGTCAAAATGGCCATCATTAAAAAATCTAGAAACAGTAAGTGCTGGAGAGGATGTGGAGAAAAGGGAACTCTCTTGCACTGTTGGTGGGAATGTAAATTGACACAGCCACTATGGAGAACAGTATGGAGGATCCTTAAAAAACTACAAATAGAACTACCATACGGACCCAGCAATCCCACTACTGGGCATATACCCTGAGAAAACCATAATTCAAAAAGAGTCATGTACCAAAATGTTCTTTGCACCTCTATTTACAATATCCAACACATGGAAGCAACCTAAGTGTCCATCAACAGATGAATGGATAAAGAAGATGTGGCACATATATACAATGGAATATTACTCAGCCATAAAAAGGAATGAAATTGAGTTATTTGTAGTGAGGTGGATGGACCTAGAGTCTGTCATACAGAGTGAAGTAAGTCAGAAAGAGAAAAACAAGTACTGTATTCTAACACATATATACGGAATCTAAGAAAAAAAATCATGAAGTACCTAGGGTAAGACGGGAATAAAGACACAGACCTACTAGAGAATGGACTTGAGGATATGGGGAGGGGGAAGGGTAAGTTGTGACAAAGTGAGAGAATGGCATGGACATATATGCACTACCAAACGTAAAATAGAGAGCTAGTGGGAAGTAGCCGCAGAGCACAGGGAGAACAGCTTGGTGCTTTGTGACCACCTAGACGGGTGGGATATGTAAGGTGGGAGGGAGAGAGATGCAAGAGGGAAGGGATATGTGGACATATGTATATGTATAACTGATTCACTTTGTTATAAAGTAGAAACTAACACACCATTGTAAAGCAATTATACTCTAATAAAGATGTTTTAAAAAATGATAGGTATGAAGATCACGTAGCAATTTGGACAAATGTTTATGATAAAAGTTAAATAAACAAAGCAGGATGCAAAGTATTAGGCGGTTTGTGTTTGATTCCAAATAAAAAGCATAGTAAAAAAAATGTAATGATCATAAAAATTTATTAATTAAAAAAACTCACAGAAAATGAAAGTGTATGGACATAGTAGTTATGGATGCATTTACTGCTGTTATTTATTTACCTCTGAAATACACTTTTTAACAAACATAGTGATTCCAAAAATTGTAACATTTCAATGGAATAAATTCTAAATCTCTCTTTAACACAGGTAAGAGACAAATATATTGGTCAACTATATCTATTGTTAAAGAAATTTGCCAAATTTGTAGCATTATTCTTTCACCTTGTGAAATTCTCATTTAGAAGAATGAATTTTAAAGAACAGATTTCAGTGAATAGAGCAAGCCATAGCCATTATGTAAGGGCACAACTTTTTTTCTTTCTTTTTTTTAGTAACTTTTTTTTTTTTTACATCTTTATTGGAGTATAATCTCTCCACAATGGTGTGTGTTAGCTTTCACTCCACAACAAAGCGAATCAGCCATACATACACACACGTTCCCATATCTCCCCACTCTTGCATCTCTCTCTCTCCCACCCTCCCCATCCCACCCCTCCAGGTGGTCACAAAGCAGTGAGCTGATCTCCTTGTACTATGCGGCTGCCTCCCACCAGCCATGCATTCCACACTTGGTAGTGTGTATATGTCCATGCCACTCTCTCACTTTGTCACAGCTTACCCTTCACCCTCCCCATATCCTCAAGTCCAATCTCTAGTAGGTCTGTGTCTTTATTCCCGTCTTACCCCTAGGTTCTTCCTGACATTTTTTTCCCTAGATTCCATATATATGCGCCAGCACATAGCACCATAATATATACCAAAATGTTCATTGCAATACTATTTACAATAGCCAGGACATGGAAGCAACCTATGTGTTCATCAACAGATGAATGGATAAAGATGTGGCACATATATACAATGGAATATTACTCAGCCATAAAAAGAAATGAAATTGAGTTATTTGTAGTGAGGTAGATGGACCTGGAGTCTGTCATACAGAGTGAAGTAAGTCAGAAGGAGAAAAACAAATACTGTATTCTAACACATATATATGGAATCTAAGAAAAAAAAATATCATGAAAAGCCTAGGGGTAGGACGGGAATAAAGACACAGACCTACTAGAGCATGGACTTGAGGATATGAGGAGGGGGAAGGGTAAGCTATGACGAAGTGAGAGAGTGGCATGGACATATATACACTACCAAACGTAGGGTGGATAGCTAGTGGGAAGCAGCCGCATGGCACAGGGAGATCAGCTAGGTGGTTTGTGACCACCTAGAGAGGTGGGATAGGGAGGGTGTGAGGGAGGGAGATGCAAGAGGGAAGAGAGATGGGATCATATGTATATGTATAACTGATTCACTTTGTTGTAAAGCAGAAACTAACACACCATTGTAAAGCAGTTTTACTCCAATAAAGATGTTAAAATAAATAAATAAATAAAATAATAGTAACTAAAAAATAATATAATAGTAACTATGGGAAAAAATAAATAAAATATAAAATGAGAACAGATTAAGGAACCTCTGAGACAACATCTAGCATACCAACGTGTACATGACAGGAGTCCCAGAAGGAGAAAAGAGAGAGAAAAGCGTCAAAAATATATGTGATGCAATTATGACTGAAAAATTCCTGAAGGTGGATAAAGAAACAGATATCCAGTTACAGGAAGCACAGTGAGTCCCAAACAAGATAAACCCAAACAGACCCACACCAAGACATATTATAATTAAAATGGAGAAAGTTAAAAATAAATGAGAAATCTAAAAGCAACAAGAGAAAAAGTGAGTCCTATACAACAGGACCCCCCAGAAGGAGGTCAGCTGGTTTTTCTGAAGAAACTTTACAGGACAGAAGGGAGTGGCATGACATATTTAAAGTGCTGAAAGGGAAAAACTTACAACCTAGGATTCTCTACCCAGCAAGATTATCATTCAGAATTGAAGGAGAACAAAAGAAATTCTCAAGGAAGCAGAAACTAAAAGAGTTAATCTATACTAAAAAGACCTTAAAAGAAATATTAAAGGATATTCTTTAAGTGGAAAAGAAAAGGCTACAAGAATAAATAAGAATTTACAGGAAATGGAAAATCCCACTGGTAAAGTCAAATATATATTAAAGGCTGTGGATCAACCACTTAAACAAGCTAGTAGAAAGATTAAAGGAAAAGAAAAATGTACAATCAAGAGTAATTATGATAAACAGTTAAAGGATAAACATGAAGATGTAAAGTACAACATCAATAGCACAAAATGTGGGAAAGGGGAGTTAAAAATGTAGTTCTTTTAGAATGCTTTTGAACTTCAATTACAGCCAGTTTAAAACAAGCAGGTATAGTTATGGGTCAACATATATGAAACCCATGGTAACCACAAGCCAAAACCCTAGAGTAGATACACAAAACAAGAAAGAAAGGAACACAGGCATACCACTAATGAAAGTCATCAAATCACAAAGGAAAAAACTAAAAGAGGAATGAAAGAAGAGAACTATAAAAACAATGAGAAAACAAGTAATAAAATGGCAATAAGTACATACCTATCAGTAATCACTTTAAATGTCAATGGAATAAGTGCTCCAATCAAAAGAAATAAGGTGGATGATTGAATAAAATAAAATAGACCCATCTATATCCTGCTTACAAGAGGCTCACTGCAGAGCTAAAGACACACATAGATCACACATAGATCTATGTGAGAGAATGGAGAATGATATTTCATACAAATGGAAATGGCAAGAAAGCTGGGGTAGCAATACTCATATTAGAAAAAGTGTATTTTTAAAAAAGTCTATGACAAAAGACAAAGAAGTGCATTGTATAATGATAAAGGGATCAATAAAAAAAAACGGGATACAACATTGGTTAATATATACGCACCCAGTATAGAAGCCCCTAAATATATAAAGCAAATATTAACAGACATAAAGGGAAAGATTGACAATAACACAATAGTAGGAGACTTCAACACCCCACTTACATCAGTGGACAGATCATACACACAGAAAATCAATAAGGAAACAGTAATCTTAAAGGACACATTACACCAGTTGGACTTAGTAGATATCTACAGGACATTCCATCCAAAAACAACAGACTACCCATTCAAGTGCACATGACACCTTCAGAATAAATCACATCTTAAGTCACAAAACAATTCTCAACAAATTTAAGAGGACAGAAATTATATGAAGCATTTTTTTCAGTGGAACAGAATAGACATCCCAGAAATAAACCCATGCACTTATGGTCAATTAAACTACCACAAATGTTGCAAGAACATACAATGGAGAAAAGATAGTCTCTTCAATAAGTGGTGCTGGGAAACCTGCACAGTTACATGTAAAAGAATAAAATTAGAATATTTTCTCACTCCATATACAATAATAAACTCAAAATGGATTAAAGAGTTAAATGAAGGACCAGACACCATGCAATTCCTAGAAGAAACCATAGGTAGAACACTCTTTGACATAAATCGTAGCAATATTTTTTTTGGATCTGTCTCCTAAGGCAAAGGAAACATAATCAAAAATAAACAAATGGGACCTAATTAAATTTAAAGCTTTTGTACAGCAAAGGAAACCATGGACAAGACAAAAAGGAACTTACTGAATGGGAGGAAATATTTTCAAATGATACAACGAATAAGGGGTTAATAGCCAAAATACATAAACAGCTCATACAGCTCAATATCCAAAAAACAAGCAACCTGATAAACAAGTGGGCAGAAAACCTGAATAGGCATTTTTCCAAAGGAGACATACGTATGACCAACAGGCACATGAAAATAAGCTCAAGATCGCTACTCATCAAAGAAATACAAGTCAAAACCAAAATGAGATATCACCTCACACCTGTCAGAATGGTTAACAGCAAAAAGACCAGAAATAACAAACATTGGCCAGGACGTGGGGAAAAGGGAGCCCTAGTACACTGTTGATGGTAATGTAAATTGGTACAGCCACTAGGGAAAAACAGTATGGTGTTGCCTAAAAAATCTAAAAATAGAATTACCATATCATCCATCAATTCCATTCCTGGGTATATATCCAGAATATACAAAAACACTAATTTGAAAAGATACATGCACCTCAATGATTATAGCAGCACTATTTGCAATAGCCAAGGCATGTCAGCAATTTAAGTGTCTATCAACAGATAAATGGATAAAGAAGATGTGACATATATATATATATATATATATATATATGCATATATATACACACACACACATATATATACACAATAGAATATTACTCAACCATAAAAAAGAATGAAATTTTGCCATTTGCAAGAACATGGATGGATCTGGAGGGTATTACGCTTAGTGAAATACGTCAGACAGAAAAAAAAAACAAATACTATATGTTTTTGTTTATATGCTGAATCTATAAAATAAAACAAACAAATGAATGTATGAAACAGAAACAGACTCACAGCTATAGATAATAAACTAGTAGCTTCCAGTGGGGAGAAGGAAGAGGAAAGGGGCAAGATAGGGTATGGAATTAAGAGGTACAAACTACAATTCATAAAATAAATAAGCTACAAGGATAAATTGTACAGCACAGGGAATATAGCCAATATTTTGCAATAACTTTATAAAGAGTATAATCTATAGAAATATTGAATCACTATGTTGTACATCTGAAACTAATATAATATTGTAAATCAACTATACTTAAATTTTTAAAAAATGAAGATAGAGAAAGCACAAAAATCTCCTTATCCCTTCCCCATTCCTATCAGTTAAACAGGGAAACTGAACTTTAGTAACAACAAATGCAGGGAAATCTACACAGTGGACATGAAATAAATCTTAATAATTGTAAAGATTATCAAGAATAACATCGCCCAATATAACACCTTATTTCATACTTGCAACTGTTACTCTATAGATTTTTAAATGTTTGAAAAAATTGAATGAGCAGTATTTGCTTATGCCATATCTGAAAGAATAATAAACTGGGTTACCACAGGGTTTACTGATTCCAGAAACAGAATTATTTAACTCCTTACTCATAAATGAGAGGGGAAAATGGAGCATTATATAGAAATATATTAAGTGTATTATATATGGTATGCTGTACTATAATAAGTGGAATATAGTATGCTAGATTTTATTACTGTATCAATTATGTATTCCCTTCTCTGTAAAACCCCTTGCCATGTGACCTCCTCTTCCTTCTGTGAGAGGAATATTTCCCACCACTTTGTTATACTTTGGGATGTGAATTGACTTGTTCATTAAAGTGAGAATGAAATAGAATTATGCTTCAGAAATTACCAGCCTTTGCATATTTCCATCACAAGAACACCTTATACTAAATAAAGGTAGACCCTTTAGTCTGTGCTGTGGTAGAAAGAAGGTACATGGAATAGAGACACAGGCAACCTGTATCTGACAAGTTGCTGTAAGGCACTGAGGTGTTTTGTTTGTTTGTTTCATTTTTTTAACAGAAGATAGAAGACTAAATTACATGTTTTTGGAAAATAATCATAAAGACATGAAAAAAATAGTCCTTTTTATATTTTTGATAAGTGAGAACAAACAAAGCCTCCCAACCATCTGTACTATATCTGTCCCCTGAGATCATTGATAGCACCAACATCTTACAAATGAAGACTTAGTTACTCCTAAGAAAAATAACTTCTTAATGATGCTGAGTTCTAAAACCTGAAATAAAAGTTGCAACAGAGATTTATGGTCACATATTTAAACAATGGTGCAAGCAAGACTATTAACCATCTGAGCTTTCTATTGGGAAAAAAATACAGCAAAAAATAAAAAGACTTCTCTGAAGAGCCAGAGGAATATATTAAGAAATAATGTGTGCAAAGAGAACATGAAAATAGGAACACAAGTCAAGGTCTGAAATATGTGATGTTAACAGCCCATGTGCTGATGCTGGGTTTACACGCCTAGCAGGAAGCCAACGGGAGCTGTGAAACTCAGGCATCATGGTTCATTTGTAGGGTTGGCAGAATGGTAAGTCCTGAACCAAAGCAATCATCAACAAATGTAGTCAATAAATTGCTAAAAATACTTCACAGGAAATCATTGTTAGCTCCCAGTTTAGTGCCCCAAATCTTTGGTGAATAATTTGCATTTAATAATTGACAGATATTTGTCCCATGTTGCTCTCTAATATGTTTGGAATAAACAGGTGGAAAGCCTGTTAGATCCTAAAAGAAACAAGGAAAGTTGAATCATATATATGATATACATATATATACAAATATATTTTTAGTTAAATCTGGAAATTTAACTTAAAAATACAATGAACATATTTCAAAGAATGAACATACTTAAAAAAATAGATTTCCCTTCTTATGTTAGCTTTTTATTTCTGCAGTAAAAAATAACCCTAAATCTGGTGGCTTAGAACAGCACAAATTTATTGTCTCATTGTTTTGTAGGTCAGAAGTCCAGTAAGGGCCTTATTAAACTAAAATCAAGGTGTTAGCAGGGCTACATTTCTTTTGGGGGGCTATAAGGGAGAATCCATTTCCTGCTCACTTGAATTAACAGAATTCAGTTCCTTGTGCTATAAGACTATAAGGCCATTCTCAAGTTCTTTAGGCTACTCCTTCCTCCACCTTCAAAGTCCATGGCTCCTGGCCCCATCCCTCTATCTTCAAAGTCAGTGACAGCAGTTTTATTCTCTATCAAGCTTTCTCCTTCTTCATTCTCTTTTCCCTAACCCCGTTGGAAAAAGTTATTCATTTTCAAGGAATCATGTGATAAACTGAGCCTTCTTGGATAATCCACTATAATCTTACAGTCTCAAGGTCTGTAACCTTAATTACTCCTGGAAATTTCATTTTGCTATGTAATGTAATCTATTCAGGGGTTCAGGTGATTAGGATGTGGGTGTCTTTGGAGGGACAGTATTCTGCCCACCAAACCTACTAAATGGTCAATCCAGCATTCATTAAAAAGAAAAAAGAGCGAGAGAAGAAACGAATATAACTAAGACAACATTTAGGCACAGGAACTGACACTTGCCTACATCACAGGAAACCTGAAATACCAGCATGAATTTGTCAAGGTTTAGAAAGTGAAGAACTCCTTAGGTGACAAAGACTGGAGACTGACAGACACACCTCTACTTCTACCTTATTCCTCCATAGCTGCCTCTATAATACAGGATCTGAAATCCAAAAACTCAAGTTTCAAATGATAGTACTCAGACTTCTGAATTTTTATCAGCCTCTACCCTAGTGTTTCTGTAAGCTTCATTTCTGGATCGCCTACAATAGAAGGACTTAAGGGCTTCCCTGGTGGCGCAGTGGTTGAGAGTCCGCCTGCCGCTGCAGGGAACACTGGTTCATGCACCGGTCCAGAAAGATCCCACATGCCGCGGAGCGGCTGGGTCCGTGAGCCATGGTCACTGATCCTGTGAGTCCGGAGCCTGTGCTCCGCAACGGGAGAGGCCACAACAGTGAGAGGCCCGCGTACAGCAAAAAGAAAAAAAAAAAAAAAAAAGGACTTAAGCTTCCAAAGACTTAAGCTTCCAAAGTGATTCTTATTCACAAAATTTTAAAATTTCTGCTACAGTAGCTAGAAATGCCTTTAGAAATCAGGGTTTTTGACAAACCATTTAAAAGCATTGGATAAAATAGGTAAGGAAAGAGGAAAAATGCTACAGGAGTAATATATACAGTTATGTTTACTAATTACCTCTTTCTTTTTAGTTTAATATCTAAAAAAACAAAGAAAAGATATCTTAATAAAGGACTCCAACCATTTCTGTTTACAATATACCTATCAATGAATATTTTATTTTGAGAAATTAAGTAGACTGGCCTAGTATACACTAAGATATAGCCAGTAGTCTTAAAATTTTATTAATGGAGAGAAGTCTAATGATTACTAATAACTATTATTTTGAATTAAAAGAGTATTATTTTAATATTCATTTGGAGTAATTGCTAATTCTGTATTTGGACATCTAGTGGGAATGTAACACTTCAACTTTCATGTTAAAATCTTATTGATGCTTCTGATCCTAAGTAAATAAAAAAATTAAGGTGTCTATGAAGGTAACAATTGTTTCCATCCATATTATTTATATCACTCTTTCATAGTCCGTATCTTTGCATAGTGATGTGAGGACCATGTGCTTAAAGATGTTTTCAAATAACTTTTTATTTCCGTTGATTTTTAAAATAATTAATGGTTATAACTAAGATCCCACTTTGGAAAAGCAGCAATATTTTACAACCATCAGATGTCAGAGGACTTTATTTTTCAACTATAATATGATGAATTATTAGGTTGTTTGCAAAAGCAACATGAACTTACTTAGCTGCATGACAATTAGCTTACTGATCTTTGTTCTACCTTTTCATGCAAACAAGGAACAATTTTAAGGACATTTAAAAAGCAGTAGCAAATTTTTAATATCATGTTTCTATGCTAATAGTAAAAACAAAAATCTAATTAATTTAGCCTTGCTGCAGAACCATAGCAGAGAGATTCTAAACAGGGTGTTAATAAACAAATGCCTCGCCTTGTAAAAAGTGCCTGAGTGATCTATATATACCCACACAGCAGGCTTAGGAAAACTGTGAGGAAGGCCACAAGCCTGGACCTTCAATTACCCTGTAAATCACTCCTGCTTCATTCTCCAGGCGATAATGGGACCAAAATGAATGAGTGGTAGCAGAACACCCAAAGGTCTGTGAAAGAAAGATACAAATAAAACTGCATAGCCTAGCTCTATCAGAGACAGCATAAAACAATAAATTTAACATCATACCTGGAGCGAATAACAAATATTGAAATTGTAGGTTTCTAGAGGCTGGTTGGAGGAAAGAGACAATATAATCTAGAAACATTCTATCAAATGTCACCATTTTAAAACTGCAGGTTTTTACATGAAGTTTGTGAGGGTGGGGGGTATTATTCAAATACATTTGTATCATGTTAAATTTAATTAAGATGACTTATCTTGTAAATAATTATTTTTCTTGTTCAATGGATAAATAAAATGTATATAAATCTTACCTGGTAACAAAATTGTTACCTAAATTTTCAATTCACAAGATACCGAAAACTTCATTAGTTGGTATGTTCTCTATGTTGCAAATATTTTGATATATATAATCAGGAAGCATGAAACCACAGGAATTAGGACACCATACGAAAACCAGGAATTCTGAAGAAGAAAAAAAAAGAGATTAAGACCAGAGGCCCTTCACAGACCCAGGAAGATAATGAGTGGTTTCTGGAACCAAGTTCTCAGCCCAGAGAATTAAATACTGTAGATGCAGAACAGATACCTGTGTTTTTAATGGCCAGCATAGTGAACAGAACCCTTTGAGTTTGATGTACAGAAATTTAGGATTTTATGGTAGGCTTAATTAATAAGCACATCTCTGTGTTCCTACATGTGGCATAAGTCACCTAGTCAAATAATTAAAAGGTATACTTTTAGGTAGCATTAAACAAAAATATAGTGCTCAGAAGACTCATGCTTCAGTAGCTGCCCCATTACATGAGGAAATCACTATTCTCTCTGTGCCTGAGATTCCTACCTGTAAATGAGGATCAAATTCATTTGATTCAAGTGAATTCTGTCAAATTCATTTTAATGGACACCTTTGTTGTCCCACCCAGAACCTTTCAGATCCATTTTAGCATTTATGTATTAATTTCCTCTAGCTTTGGTATACTTTTGCTTTTCCTTACAATAGCTTATAGCTGCAACTCTTCAGAGAAGTAACCTTGGTGTCTTAGAGCCCATAGAGAGCCAGAGTTGCCTGGAGGATACAGTACATCACCCTGCATGCACAATCCTAGCAGCCCTGAGATAAGAACTGATAGGTATAGTAATATGAAAACCCAGCTTACTGACAGCTTCCAAGGCATAATTTCCCCAGCAGAGTTTCCTTGATGTATCAGGCTGAAGCTACACTCTGTGAGATTTTTCCTGAAATTTCACTCACGTCTTCTTCCTTGACTTCTTTTCTATCTGTCCTGTTTCCTCCACTCCTTCATGAGATTTGCCTGGGAAAATTTCTTTAATACATCATTTGCAGAAGAAATCTTGCCTCACTGCTTTGGGGTAGCCCAACCTAAGACACTTACAATGCTGAGTTTTAAAATGACTCTATTTCAACACAGAAACATTTAGTGTTAGATGTGCCTCCTCAACTCTAGGATTCTACATGTACTACTTGTTCCAGAAAAGAAATAAAATATATAACTTCACACTTTCTCTATGAAAACTGGGTAAGGTATTTTTGCTTGTATTTATTTGTTTGTTTTTATGGACTTTAATGAGTCCTTTACCACTTATAAAATACATGCAAGCTCTTAAAACTATAAAGCACAATGCAATTGTAGAGTATGCCTTTCCTTAGTAATATGTATTTAAGGTTCTTCCATATCTTTTGGATAGCTTAAACCATTAATAATAGCAATGAATATTATTCATTTTTAGCACTGAATAATATTCTATTGTCTGGCTGTACCACAGTTTATTTATCCATTCACTTCCTGAAGGACATCTTGTTTGCTTCCAAGTTTTGACAATTATAAATAAAGCCACTATAAACATCTATGCGCAGTTCTTGGTGGAAACATAATTTTCAACTACTTTGGAGAAATATCACTGAGTGTGATTGCTGAATCATATGGTAAGAGTATGTTTAGTTTTCTAAGAAACCACAAAACTGCCTTCCAATGTGACTACACGATTTTGCATTCCCACCAGTCATGAATGTGAGTTTCTGTTGCTCTGCATCTCACCAGCATTTGGCATTGCCAGTGTTAAAGATTTTGGTCATTTTAATAGGTGTGTAGTTGTTTCTTATTGTTGTTTTCATTTTTGTTTCCCTGATGACATATAATGTGGAGCATCTTTTCATATGTTTGTTGGCCATGTGTATGTCTTCATTGGTGAAATCTGTTAAGGTCTTTGGCCTATTTTTTAATTGGGTTGTTTGTTTTATTATTGTTGAGTTTTAAGAGTATTTGTGTGTGTGTGTGTATTTTGGGTAATAAGCCTTTATCCAATGTGTCTTTTGCAAATATTTTCTCCCAGTCTATGGCTTGTCTTCCTATTCTCTTGACATTTTATTTCACAGAGCAGAAGTTTTTAATTTTAATGAAGTCTAGCTTATCAATTATTTCTTTCATAGATTGTGCTTTTGGTGTTATATCTAAAAAGTCATCCCCATGCCCAAGGTCATCTAGATTTTCTCTTATGTTGTCCTCTAGAAGTTTTATAGTTTTGCACTTTACATTTAGGTTTATGATCCATTTTGAATTAATTTTTGTGAACTAAAAATGAACTTAAATAAAGAGCACCTTATATAAAAGTTAAAACACACACAATAAAAGAGTAGATGTTAGCTATTTTCTAATACAGTCTATTGAATAAAAGATGCCTTTTTTATTTCAAAACAGAAAATTTAAAAAAATAATTACTTTTAAAAAAATTCTAACAAATTTTTATTGATCTACAAGTGTTGAGTTCAGTAATAATTGTTGGTTTTACAAGACAATAAGTTATAATTCTTTTCCCTCAAGGAAGTCCTAATCAACAAGACATTTGAATAATTCTCTAATACACTGACCAAAAATGGTTTATACTAAGGACTGTAAGTTATTTAGAAAGAAGTAAATTATTATTCCTGGTGAGAAAAAAAAAGTTTAAGGAAAGCATCCTAGAAATGATAAAATATGCATACATGTCTGATTGAGTAGTATTGAATCATCTAGGAGAGGGAAAGAGATTTTTCCAGAAAGAGATAGCATAGGGGGAAAAAAAATGTGAGAAACCTACAGTGTATATGGGAAATGCTGCTATGTGGCTAAAACATAAGAGCATGAAGGAAGGTAGCAAAAGTTTAGAAAGGTAGATTATAAAAAATATGTTTGATATACCAAGGAGTATGAGTTTATCATTTTGGTAATCTGAAATCATAACATATTATATTTAAAAACTTTGTAGAATCAAGAGACCTTAAATATGTTTGTAGACTAGATGGAAGAAACCAATAGAGATATTGTAGGTATAAGGGGTGAGGTGGAAAAAATAGTATCAGTGGTTTGCCCCTGAAAAGAGAAAGGAATGAATAATACTGGGTCTGAGAAAGAGGCTTTTATTTCTGGCTCTGAGGAAAAAGGGGGGAAAAAAAAGTAAAGATGAAATATTTCATAAACTTATTAGTATTTTTGTTAGACTGTTCTGTAGAACCTTCCTACTGTGATTAGGTATTACAAGAAAAATATTATTATCTGAATAAATTGAAAAATGCTAGATTAATGAATGGTATATTTTTCCTTAAGACAGAAAAACTCAAAGCCTCCAGCCTATCCATTATTAATCTCCTAATTAGACATCCTTTTTGCAATATTTTCCAAAATTGGCAGACCACAGAATGCTGTTTTCATGAAGTACCTCATATGATTGTAATTTCCAGAGTTTCTAATGTGAGATAAGTGATTTATATGCTATAGTCTTGAATATTGTCCTCCATCCCCAGAGTCTGTCAGTCACTTATATTATGCAGCATAAGCAGTATGTATCTAGGTAATTAGCAAGAAAGTATGGGCTCCTGATAAAATATACAAGCCATGGTTTCTGCAGCTGAATTGCTTACTCCAATAGCAAGAGATATTTCCCAAACAAAATAGGACTAACAAGTTTGAGAATTAAATCCTGAATTACATGATACATATAATAATTCACATAATTATTCAAAGAAAATTAATAATGAGGCTTAGCACTCACGACAAAGTTGTCATATATCTGTCCACAGGGTATTATACAGACAATGGAGATCTGATCTTCCCAAATTCAGCCATTGAATGATTATAAAGAAACTTTCCACTTTCTGAAGCTCTGGGGTATAAATAATTATAATCTATGAAGTCATATGGAAAAGACTAAACATAAAAGATCATACTTGGGATAATACTCTACTAGTACAGTTAAGAATATTAAGAGAAAATTACTAATATATGTTGAAAGTGCATTATACAATAAACTGAAAATATAGAGATAATAATGCAGAGATTAAGGAAAAATTCAAAGCCAGGAGAAGAACACTGAAAGCATATGCTTGGAAGGAAATAGAAATAGTCAATATTACTAGAATAGAAGGAATCAATATAGGTAATGTGGTTGGAAAGTTAAGTGGGAATCTGCCTAGAAGCCATGCTAAACAGACAAGGAAGGATTTGGAGTAAATGACTAACATGTTTATAATTATGAATTAGATATGTTGAATACAAAAGCCATTCTTTTACTCTGTTTAATAATATTCATTTTTCCAGGTTTCATTTTAATATCAGGCATACTTTAAAACTTTTAAATCAACTACATAAATACTAAAAAATAATTCTTCATATATTTTTAAAAAGAACTTGCCCACCCAGAATACATATATTGAAAACAACATGAAATAAATCAACCATCTTATTCAACAACCAAAATAAGCTTTTCATTTCCTGAAAACTAAGCCTATCATTTCATTTCATTTAACTAACAAATCCCTATAGGTAAGATCATTAAAACTATGTTATATCAAATGTGTGTTTCAATTATTTATCGTACCATAACAAGTCACTCCAAAACTTAATTGCTTGAAACAAAATCAATTTGCTATTTCTTGCAATTCTGAGTTGACTGGGCTCTGATGGATGGCTCTTCTGCTCCATGAGGTATCAACTGAAATCACTCACTTGAACTAAGCAGGTGGTCAAACTGGGTTAAAGATCCAAACTGCCTCACACTCATGTCTGGTCCCTAGTGTTCTTACACAAGGCCTCTCCACATGGCAGTTTGGGGCTTTCTTACAGCACAATGGTTTCAGGGTAGTCGTTCTTCTTACAAGAGACCTCCCTTCCCCAGAAAACACATTAAGGCAAGCTTCCATGCATCTTAAAGTTTAGGCACATACAGAATTAAAACCAAAGTTTTTGCCACAGTTTTTGGTCAATGTCAGGCCAGCTCATATTTAAAGTTAAAGACTCCGCATTTTGATTGGAGAAGGGAGGGATTAATATTGGGCATCTCTGATCACTATTTACTACAATAAGTATATATTATAATAGGCACAGTTTATTTTTCAGTAAAATTAAGGATCCTCCATTTCCATAGCTAGATATTAGAAGTATTAGAAGGCTCTATTTGACGACCACCACTAGACCAGGTAAGTTGAAATAGTCACTGGTAAGATTATAGAACTAGAGTTTGAATATAGGATTAAACTCATCCCGGACAATCAAAAGTTCCACCCATATCCCACATTGATTAGTCTTTATTTTTAATATGAAGCTATTCCTATTGGATGGTCCATGAATTTATAATTTTGTTCAAATAATTTTGAAAAATGATAAAAGGTACTTCTATTATCCTCTTAAAGACTTGGCAATGTTATATTAAAAGTTGTAAATAACTTTCTGATGGAATCTCAGTCTTACGGTCAAAATACAAGTTGAATGTAAGGCTGAGTTTCCATCAGAAAGAATTTCTATAAGTGGGGTTCTTTTTAATTGAAGTATAGTTGATTTACAATGTTATATTAGTTTCAGGTATGCAATATAATGATTTTATATTTTGAGAGATTATACTTCATTTAAGTTATTATAAAATATTAATTATATTCCCTGTGCTGTACCTTACATCCTTGTATCTTATTTATTTCATACCTAGTAGTTTGTATCTCTTAATCCCCTTCTCCTATCTTGCCCATCCACCACTCCTCTCCCCTCTGCTCACCACTAGTTTGTTTTCTGTATCCATGAGTCTATTTCTCTTTTGTTAAATAGAAATGGAGCTCTTAACCTGCCTGCATTTCAGGGAGTCAGTGAACTTTTGAAAATTTTGCACATATATATTTTTCTGTGCAGTTGATTCATTAGCTCTCTTTTCAATTTTGGTCCCCCTAAATTTTACATATCTCATTTTCTAAAGTCAGAAGAGCTATATTTGAACCATAACTTGATCAATCTTAACTAAATGTCTCATTTGTCAAATAAAAATAATACTACCTTGAAAACAATTGTATGAATATCAATTATCACTTGTGAAATTAGTTAAAATAGTTATTAAATTATTAAAATAGTTATTTTTAGAAACCTTTGGTTTTTAAATTACGATTTTTCTCACATGGGATCTGAATTACAAAAACCATTAAGTAACCCTTTGTCACATTCAGATAAATCTCTTTAGTGCTTTAAAATTATTGTCTTATTTGGTTCTCACAGCAACACTATGAAAAAGATTTTATTAGGATTCCCAATTTACTGATAAGAAAATTTGGAGGATAAAAATTTTACTTACTGTTACATAGTCATCTAATACAGTAGACTGTCTTATTATTTCATTAATATTTAAGCCCTCTCTCTTTAGAAGAACTATATATTTCCTTCTTAAATTCAGATATGACCATGATACTTGGCTTATCTAATACAATGTAAGTACAAGCACCTGTCATTTCTGGGCATAAGCTTTCAGAACCAGTATAAAGTTCACCATGTTCTCTTTTACCTACTTCTGTGATCTTGGTGGGTGAGCCAAGAAGAGGCCTTCATAAATGAAGCAGATGTGGAGAAGAGTACCCTTGCAAACCCTTGAAGATGAAAAAGCTGTGAATGAGAAATTAAATTTAGTTATCTTACATCAAGAAAAAAATTGGCATGTGTTTGTTATCATAGCCAAACTTACCCTATCCTGACTGGTTACACAGCCAGTGAAGTGAGAAGCTAAGATCAGGACCAAGCCAATATGGTTTCCAAGCCTGAACTTTGAACTATGCAATATTGCCTTTCTTGATTTTACAAATGACCTTTTTTTCTTTTCTTAATTTTTTTTCAATTCTTTACATTAACCCTTTAAGTTTTCTGAAGAATATTACACTGTTTTCTTAAGGGGACAGCAACTGCTTTGGTGCTAGTTTTCAGAGAACAATAGTTGGAAATAAGCATGAGAAACTGCCATAAAAGGCAATTTGAAGTTTGGGATAACCTCCAACACCAGAATGGGAAATCTATCAGAAATGCTAAAAATATTCATGCAAAGTTAATTGAGGGAAATAAAAAAAGAAATGTGGAACATAGGCTGTCCATAAAACTTCTACTCTTAAATTGAGGTTGCCTTATTAAAATAATTAAAACTTAGAAAACCTTTAGTACATAAAAATTTCTGTAAAGGTTTTGTAAAAGTACTTATAAAAATTTTTTTCTACTTGTACTCTGCCAAATTACTGAAAGAAACTGAAAAGATCAAGATCCTTTTTCTGAACTAAAGTGGCTAAAAATTGCTTTGATGATGAGGATGATGATGATGATGGTGATGAAGATGAAGATAGGAGATAACATTTATCAAGGTCTTAGTGTGTGGCAGGTGATCTGCTAGTGATTTTCCTTTAGCAACCTTATCTGATGGGTGTGATTACAACCTCCATCATATAGAGGGAAAGCTAGCATAACTAAAGGAAGTATGCTGAAATTGGACCCAGGCAAACTGTCCTCAGAACTCCCATGCTTAACCACTCTAGTATATTTGCCCTGTGCAATCAAGATGAAACCTGTTTCTTCTCAGGTAAAGATTTCTTATGATGCTGGATTATAGACAGAAGTTCTTAATCAGAATCTCATTTCTCTTATTTCTGACGAAGACAAGCAAATTTGCAGTTAACAATGGGCAGAGCTGGACGGTCCTCCAGTTAAGCTAGGACACAAAATCTAGGGTCAACAGTCTTCACAATAAAGGCTCAATACTTTTATATTTGGAGGAAAGGTTCTATTTTTTAACTTGTATACTGTTATTGTATTTCAGTTATAAACTAAGAATACTACAGTGTTCAGTATATAGTAGTCTCCAAAGTGTTCATATGACACAGAAAATAATCCAAAAATAAGCTGATTTGGGCTACTATTGTATCAGAAATCAGCCTTATATAAAATAGAGGTTGAATGGAGCAAAATACTGCTTTAAATAAGGTATAGGAGAAAGAAAAATGGACTGGAGAGAGAGGAGAATCATTCTGTGAAATTCTACATGTTTGATATATTTCCTTTGTTAGTTTTAGTTTTAAAGTCTGAGTTTAAGGTCAATTAAGCATTTGTTCAATTATGCAGAGAAATAACTAATACAATCACAAATTATAGTTAATAGACATTTAAATATTTATTTTATTATTATACATAAGTTTTTGTGTGCAGCATGCATTTCTATTGGGAAGTAAATAATATCAACTAGAATTGTATTTGTTTGTAGTCTTCTTTTTTTTAATTTTTATTTATTTATTTTTTGGCTGTGTTGGGTCTTCATTTCTGTGCGAGGGTTTTCTCTAGTTACGGTGAGCAGGGGCCACTCTTCATCGCGGTGCGCGGGCCTCTCACTGTTGCGGCCTCTATTGTTGCGGAGCACAAGCTCCAGATGCGCAGGTTCAGTAGTTGTGGCTCACAGGCCTAGTTTCTCTGCAGCATGTGCGACCTTCCCAGACCAGGGCTTGAACCTGTGTCCCCTGCATTGGCAGGCAGATTCTCAACCACTGTGCTACCAGGGAAGCCCTGTAGCTTTCTTTTTCTTTAGAAATTATTTGTGAAAACACAGTATTATGTAAGACTAAATTTATGTATGTCTTTTTTTTTTTTTCTTTTCTTCCGCCAGTCTTCTAGGGCATGTGCTTATCTTACAAAAAGAAGTATTCATTAAAAAAAAAAAGTCTACACAAATGGATTTCAAGCTTTAATTTAGGTAAATCAGGAAAATGCAAATATAGTATTTGTCATAGCGGCATAGTGGCTTAGCTTTGCTCTCTGATGCCTTTCATATATTTCTAGTTGCCATGGCTTCCTGCCTATCATGTTCATGACAAGCATTCAAAGCAGAAATACTGTAGGAGGACTGCTTGTCTGAGAACACACATACTATTTAAGGCCTTTATTCCTGGCTCACTGACACTATTCACCCAAACATAAAGAGTGAATGGTCAAACAAGCAACACTTATCTTTAGTTTCGTTTTGTCAATGTCAAGACCCTTTAACCTGGCATTTTTATTTTATACAGTGTTTTTTCTTTCTGTGTTCCTTATGCATTATCAAATCAGTGCCTCCTAATGGTCTGTAAGGATCATAACACCATTTATTGCATTGCTTTAATAAAAGTACACTTGGTGAGCCTCCTAATGCAGTAGTTTGGATCTGCAATAGTTAATCTAGGGCACAAAATATTTTACTAACCTAATATTTTCTTCAGTATATCAGTCACTTTCCCATTTCTACTGCAATTACAATGTCTACATTTGTCTTAGACAGAAATGGTCTCTAAATGTGCTGTCTGATACAGTAGCCACAAACCACATGTGGATTTTTAAATTAAAATAAAAATTAAATTAAATTAAGGGTAGAATAGACAGAAAGTCCTATTGAACTGTGCTGGTTTCTAAGACAAAGATAAAATTTGTAGGATATATATTAATATGAGAACTTAAAATGATTTTTAATTAAACATTTTATATTATTTAAAATAAAATATATTGTCTTAAAATATTATCTTGTTGATTTTAAACAGACTTAAGTTTGCAAACCCCATGTTATACTTTGAAAATCTGGTCATTTGATATAAGTAGACTTTCTTTTGTAGCCTTTCTCCAGAAAGCATCTAGTATTTTGAACTGGAAATAGCAAGCAGACAGAACATTTTTTTTATTATTGAACTTCCAATTATAGCCCATTATAACTAAAATAATCTCTTTTCTTATTCATCTGCCTCTGAAGACATTTCTAGAATATACATCATATGAGATATTACTATCACATTTTTTTCTTTGAAGTTAATATATATATACATACACATATATAACTTATATATATTTTTCTTCTTTCAGCTTGAATAGTAGTTTGACTATCATAAAAAGTTTACTTTTAGGTGGCAGGAATGTACAGTGGAGAAAGGACAGCCTCTTCAATAAGTGGTGCTGGGAAAACTGGACAGGTACATGTAAAAGTATGAGATTAGATCACTCCCTAACACCATACACAAAAATAAGCTCAAAATGGATTAAAGACCTAAATGTAAGGCCAGAAACTATCAAACTCTTAGAGGAAAACATAGGCAGAACACTTTATGACATAAATCACAGCAAGATCCTTTTTGACCCACCTCCTAGAGAAATGGAAATAAAAACAAAAATAAACAAATGGGACCTAATGAAACTTCAAAGCTTTTGCATAGCAAAGGAAACCATAAACAAGACCAAAAGACAACCCTCAGAGTGGGAGAAAATATTTGTAATATTTGTAAATATTTGTAAATGAAGCAACTGACAAAGGATTGTTTTGTGTGTATATATATATACACGTGTATATATATATACGTATATATATGTATAGATATATGTAGATATATACATATATATATATGTATATATATATAAAATGGATGTTAAGAAGTTGCCCAAATCCTCCTTTGGGACTGGCAGTTTATTTGCCCACCACTGGGAGTGCTGCCAGCAGAGAGCCTTCAGCTTTCAGCCCTCTTTGGGAATTACCTCTGCTGACGATGCCTTTTTGCCCAAGGCCAACCCCCTTTCCAGGGCAGGCCGCAGTCAATGATTGAGTGACAGCAGTATATAATTTCTCTCTCAAATTTGAGAAAGCTCCAAAAGTCTATCTCAACTTCAAAGCTCCCTGGAGAGTGAAGTAATGCCTTCCTGAGTGTGCATCTTAACCCAAATTTTCCTTGTGACAGTTCTGCCTTTTTCCCTTCTCTTCCAAAGGTGGTGAACTCACAAACACTTTCGAGTGAACTTCTTGCCTGCTTATCCCTGGCTCAGAATCGATGTCCTTTTGTACCTAACCTATGACACTTCCTGAAAATTTGACGTTTGTACAGGTGTTATCTTTTGTGAATTTGGTTGGATTGCTTTACTTTCCCAAACCTCGCATTCCTCATTCTTGATATTAGGGCTTTAACCCTGCCTGTAAAGGTAATCTGGAGGATTAAATGAGAAGATGCATATAAAACAGTTAACCAAATTTCTGAAAACTAGAAATCACTTAATAAATACTAATTGTAAAGAAAATCAGACAAATTTCAACTCATCCTCCCACATATGAAAAATGATATTTATGACTGCATTCTGCCATTTTTACACAAGCTAAATAATTACCCACATAATTATTGGCAGTTTTCAGGTCAATTCTCTGTTTTAGTTTGGTTACCCAAATCCTATGGTAGAAAGATTAGGATTCCCATATACCTATTCTTGTGAATATACTTCAAGAACCATAGTACTGCATCTTGAAGTCTAAAAAAGCTGACATTTCTACCAATAATTGACCATGAAAAATCCTCAAGAAAAAAATGCTTAACAATCTGTAATTTACATTTCTCAGTGGAAACTGATATTATGTTTATATTATAGCACAGATAACATTTTTAGTAGAATAATTGAGCCAAATGAATCATGACTGAAAATCTGATTACCAGAAGGCACCATGCTGATATCATAGACCTCACATGCTTTCTTCTTTCATCTTGTTGCAATATCAGATTTCTTCTGATATTTAGTAGGTATGCTTTGGTCTCTGTTTCTGATTTTTTATAACTATTGCTTTGATATTATAATACAATAATTGTGAATGATTAGCCTTAAATTAATTTACTATTTCAAAGCAGAATCTACAAACAAGGACAACTGTTTCTAATAAATTTATGTACAACTAACTAATGTGCAATTTGTTGCCTGTCAAATCATTGGAAATTATGTTCTTGCTTCATGTAAAATATAATTAGCCAATACTTTCAGTAGGCTGTGCAAGCAGAGGAAGTATTACCAAATTGGGACTACATAATCTAAGTTTATTCTCTCTTTGATTTTAAAAATAATTAAAGAAGCCCTATCTTCTATTCAAATGAAATAAAATAAAATAATTTAGCACATTCTTCTTGTGTCTGGCTGTATCATTTCTGATTTGATGACAAGCAGTGCAAACAAAATATGTAAAAGGAACTCACTTAGCATCTACTAACTAATAAATCATATAGTCTACTCAGATATATATGTATATAGATATACTTTGGCCCAAACTCTGTTTTTTTTAAAAAAACAGAAAGTTATTTGTTTTAGCATATTTTTGTATAATGGAAAATAAATGTAAACATAGTCTAAAATTTTAGGGTACAGATCTTTACTTATATATTCCATACATAATTTTATCTATAATCTTTGGTGCTTAGTTCCTTTTTCCTTTTTACTCTTTCAGTTCTCTCATATTCACAGGCTTCCTTTGATAAGCAACCAGAAGCATGAACTGTCTGTGTAAAAATACAATTCCAAATCACATAAAGACTGCCAAAAGTTGACCAAAGGTCTTCCCTGGTGGCGCAGTGGTTGGAGTCCGCCAGCCGATGCAGGGGTCACGGGTTCGTGCCCCGGTCCGGGAGGATCCCACATGCCGCAGAGCCTCTGGGCCCGTGAGTCATGGCCGCTGAGCCTGCACGTCCGGAGCCTGTGCTCCGCAATGGGAGAGGCCACAACAGTGAGAGGCCCGCGTACCGCAAAAAATAAAAAAATAAAAAAAAAAAAATAAGTTGACCAAGGTTTGGAATAACATCATTAATTAGCATTTATTAAGCATCCAAAATGATCTATGTACCATCCTACTACCAGATTTCCCTTTTAGACATAATATCTGCCCAGAATTATTCCTATTTCATAAAGGAACTATCCTAAGAATAAACACACTGAACAAGTTTTACAATCAAAAAATCATTTTAATATAGAGTAGACAGAAAGTTTGGTTCTGTAGTGCAGAGTGAAAAGGGAAACTTTGCCGTGATTTAAAAGTAGTTCTGAGTATATAGTTTCCGTTCTTTTTTTTTTCTTTGTATTTTTTTGAGTCTTTCTTCTTTTTTTTTTAATCTTTTTATTTAACATCTTTATTGGAGTATAATTGCTTTACAATGGTGTGTTAGTCTCTGCTTTATAACAAAGTGAATCCGCTATACATATACATATATCCCCATATCTCCTCCCTCTTGCGTCTCCCTCCCACCCTCCCTATCCCACCTCTCTAGGTGGTCACAAAGCACCGAGCTGATCTCCCTGTGCTATATGGCTGCTTCCCACTAGCTATCTATTTTACATTTGGTAGTATATATATTGAGCTGAAACCAAGGCAATTTCGGTGCCCTCTAGTACATAGTAGGTCCCTGACCTACCTTTCAGTTCCTTCAGGTTACACCTCCTCCTCTATAATTTTCTCCACACATGCCAAACAGCTCCTCTTTCATCTCTCTTATTTCCGTCAATGTTTTTCCTCCCATCTCAGTTCTGTCACCATCATTCTGTGTGGTTTTTAGGAAACATGACTGCAGACTTTGGCAAAAATCAACCAAGTCCCAATAAACAATTGGCTCAATTCTGATCAATAAAACTGAAGTACATCCAATAGGCCTGCCCACTTTATGGCTTACCTCTTCAAGGTTAGAGGGACAGCCATTGTTGAAAATATTTATGAAGAGGAGAAGAGGAAAGCCATCCTTGACAGCGGACCTCAGGTAACAATAAATCTCAGTCTTTAATTTTATTACTAACAGATTTCCCTTGTTTCCCTACATTGCCCTTTCAGCCAGAGTATTAATGGTTATGTATATCTTGCAAATTCTGTGTTAAGCCCAGAGTATCAGAAGGAAGCTGAGGGTCAAAAGTAAGCCCTAAGTCTGAGCCTGCCTGAACCTAAAGCAGACAAGAAAGCAGTTTTCTCCCTACTTCTCCATATGCATAAGTTGCTCATTCAGACTATCAGACAGTCATAAAAATCTCTTGGAGAGGATTAATGAAGTCACGGTCAAAAGCCTCTGAGAGGGAGGCACCAGACCTCTAAGTATAGTGAGTTTTGGTTTTGCAGATTCACTAATGCCAGAGGAAAAGAAAAGGAAGGTGAAGGAAAAGCTCCATACTAGGAGAAAAGTATTCTCTCTTCTGGAATGGGAAGTGAGCTGAGCACCATGGGATATTTAGAAGACATTTTATTAAATACTCCAGAAGACCTATAGACCTGTGATCAGTGATTTAAGAAATGATACTAAAAAAACATTAATTCACAGTACTGTGTTCCTTCCTCAGAGCCTATATGCACCGCTAATTGTGGCAGTGATTAAAAAGTCTGGAATATTCAAATTTGTGTCAATTAAAGAATAGTGAACAAAGATAGAACAATATGCTGTTCTTCAAACACACACACACACACAAAACAAACAAACAAACAAAACAACTTCTGAATTGCCTGGTAGAGAGACAGAGCTATATTTAAGAAATGGATACCAGTAGGAATCCTACTGTGGAAAAGGATAAGGGGATGCCTTCAGTATTTGTCCAGTAGGGTCATAATATTTGAAAAAGTGTTTTGGGTCATCTGGTGGAGGGCATGATCTTCTAATAGTTAATGAACTATTTGGAAGGACTGAATGTGGACAATATTATTTTTGAGAGGGCTTTGGAGAAACATAATAAAACTGCTTAAGGTAATTATGAATATTAGAGACAGGGCTGAATCTCTCATTGGACCAGTGACAGTGTTTTTTCATATAAGGATATAGAACATATCACATTCATCAAGGGATGAGCAGCAGGTCCCAAACAATGCAACCTCATAATGTTGGGATGACTGCTATGAAGAAAAATAAAGGGAATGAATGGTGGCAGAGACTGCTGTGGAAAATAACGTGGTCAGGGAATGTCTTATTGAGGAGATGACATTTAAGCAGACACTTGAAAGCAGTGATGGATTGATCCATTCAGATTTTGGGAGGAAGAACAAACTGGACCCAGAGAACAGCAAATGCAGTATAAGAAGAGGCTCGCAGCAAGGAGTTCAGGTGGCTTTATAAATGATTATTCCTGTATAGTCAAACCTTATTAATGTGGCTGAAATATAACCATTCAGCTCAGCAGAGGCTAGCCAGGAGCTTTGGTGGTGAATGCAAGGAGAATTGGTGTCTCTGGTCTTTAGCAGTGATAAATAGGGAAACATATATAACCATTCAGAATTCAGGGAGGTCATCTAGATAATGCTTCTGTTTTAAATGTTATGGATGGCAACAAGACTTTCATATTGCACAAAAATGCAATTTTGGAAGCCATATACTTAAGTGCTTTCTGGGGAAAGACTTCAGTGACTGTTGCTAGTTGGAGCCTATCAGAATTGAAGGCATAATACTCTGTTTTTCTACATAAGTATATGATTCTAAAATAGGTGTGATATGGGAATGTTATAGCCTTCCAAGTGTGAATTGATATGAATACTATCAGACAACAGTGTGGCGGCTTTAGCCAGAAATAGAAAAAAGAAGTAGTAAATCCATGATTCACATAGTACATTGCTGTAATTATTTAATAACCAACTATAATAAGAACAAGCTATGATGAGAAGAGATGAAGGTTTTCTCTGAACACAGAGCTTAAGCCAATTAGGCAGTTACAGAGCTTCCTAGAAGTAGTGATGTCTAAAGAATTAGCTGAATCACAGGTATACTCTTACTTTACTTTGGTCCTGGTTAACTCCTACTAATCCTTCAATTCCAAATTGAACTGCCACTTTTTCAGATGTTGTTTTTGTACTTTCTTATAACATAAATTATTTACCCCTTGTTATTTTATTTCATTGCATCTTATTTTTTTTATAAAATTTGTCATAAATTATAATTTTATATCTACTTGTGTATTTTCTTTTTTCTCTTTATTTCTATTTTTTGCCTTCACAACTAAACTGTAAATTCTGAAGATTAGTTACTAATTTATTTTGATCAAAATAGCCCTCAATGAATATTGGTTGAATGAATTGAGTAGGCACAAACTTGGAAAAGAGATGAAGGTAAACATGAAAACAGAAATTATCAGGAAAAGGCATGAAAAGCCACAAAAAGAGTTTTGCTTTCATGAAACTAAGAGACATTCCATTTGGGTGAGGTGAAATATACAAGCAGCTAAGTGCTGGGAAACATAAGGCTCAGCAGGCAATCACAAAGGGCATGAAGTAATGTTTGCTTATTCATAAAAAGCAACTAGGAAAGTGTTTATGCGTTTACGCATCAAAGTAAAATGAACAGATCACTCAGTTTGAATCATGGAGAATGGATTGAAAAGAAGCAAAACTGGAATGGAGAGAATGGGGTACCTGATACAGTAATCTACAGGTACAGTCTACAGAATCAAGATTGACTAAATTGCTGTGGGGACAGAGAATGGAGATAAATAAATGTCCTTGTGATACTCAAGAGCCATAATCAGCAACACTAAGTAACAATTGAGCTTAAAAAAAAAAAAAAAAGCTTGAAGAGAAATACATTTTTATACATGATGAATGGAAAAATAACTGAAATTTGAACTGATAGAAAATATCAGAAAGAAAAATATTGGCAAATTTTACTATTTCTTATTTTAAAACAAACTATAAAAAGGCAAAGAAAATCAGAAAATATTCATGGTGAAAACAACAGGAAAGGGAGTTAATTTCTCTATAATATAAAAATTCCATGTAAATTTTACATAACTCAGTAAAAGCCAATTAACAAATAAGCAAATGAGAGACAGAATTTCACCAAAGAGGAGCTATAGATATTTGTTAAGCCTGAACAACTATTCAACATGAGTTATTATCAAAGACATGTCTAAAATCACAATAAAATGTGTCTAGTATATTATTTGGAATCATCAGCCAATAAAATCATAAAAATTTCACCAAATCACAGAAGTAGGAAGGATTTATTGCATGTAACATACTGTATAAAATACTGATGAGACAAAAGCAACCTAAATTACTGTGTATTATAAATGCAATTCATTTTTAGAGAACACATCCTGATTCCTAGTGATTTTCTATTCCTATTCTATTTTCCCATAAACATTATACCATTATAATATTGTTCGTATAAATATGCATGAGGTTCATTTGAATTGTTCTATTTCTCCTTCACTTCTTTATGATGATGATGATGAAATATTTCAGATATATAAAAAGTGTACAGACCTCTTTTTTCAAGCACTTATTCCTTATAAATAATCATAACGTGCATATTTTTACCTGTAGTTCTAGTCACGTTTCATCAGATTTTCATAAAACACAGTATTTGTAAATTAATTGGCTAAAAGGGCAAATAAAGCAGAATATAAATTACAGTATGATTTCTCATGTTTATAATGAGAATTTAAGATAATCTGAGTGTGTATTTGAAGAGCATTTTCTTTTCAACGTAGATTATGAAAATAAAAGTACCTTTGCTTGCTTAAATGATATTCCTTTCCTCATGCTACTTTTACCTGAGATTTAAAGTTTAGCCAACCAAAACCCAACCTTTAATTACCATTTAATTAGAATGTCAAATCAAACACATTTAATTGTTTGGATTCCCCATAAAGACCTTGAGTGCAGCAGGTGATGATAAGTGTTTTGCAGATGTTTACCAAGAGAAAATATTAAAACAATGGTCATCCATAGTTAATCAAAATTACTCTAAAGAGGGCATTTTTTGGCTCATGGGTAAGATAAGACAAAATAGGACCAATAATTTTTAAAGGAAAAAATGTTAATTTCTATGAGCTTCTTACAGGTTCTTTCTAATTCCTTATATTTTAGTAACAATAGAATCATCAGAATGGAGTTTTTCAATTATAAAATTGATTACTCACCCTTGTTCCACCAATTTCTGCTTCCTTTAGTCTATGAAGAGATAAACTTCATCATCTTCCTCATCACAAAACATCATACAAACTATCAAGGACTTAATTTTGTGTGACATCAAAACAAAGAAAATACAAAGTCCCAAGTACTGACCCTTACATACAGTCCACTTTGGCCAGCCCAGCAGAAACATTGGACGGAACTGTGGTTAACTCTTGCTCTTAAAATACTTTTATAGTTCTAGATATATGTATGTATGTGTATATATGTATATGCATGTGTGTGTGTTTATTTAAGATAGCAAGATCCTACTCTCTGAGAGTGCAAGAAACAATGTTGATGATGAAACATTATAAGAAATGTCCTAGCAAGGAGAAAAGCATTATACTTCAAAATGACCAAAACAGGGAAAAACCACAGGATGGCAAATACATTGCAGTACAATAGAACAAGCTAAACCTACAGATCAGGCATGCATTGAGGTGTAGAAATCCTAAGAAAGCTAATATAAACTTTCACTGCACCAGTGGATATCATTCAGTCCAACAAAAGCAATCTTCTGAATAATGGGAATAACATTAAGGAAAAGTCATAATTACATGGGTGGATACTTCACACTACAAATCCTACAGGGCCACCTAGCTCTTCAGTGATGCATGTCATATGTACTATGGAAGAATAACTTCCTTACAAATAAATATACAATCAGAGTGCAGATAATGGAGACCACAAGGCAACAGTATTGAAATATTCAGTCCCTAACTGCTCTGTGTCTGGAAAGTGATTGGGACACTTCAGGCAGCATTAAATACTTTAATGTCAGGAGGTGGCAATGGATGAACGTGCCTTTGTTGAACCCATTTAATATGGTAATGAGAAACATACTGCTGTAGATAACATCTGTGAATATAAAAGGTCACAAAGTGGCTCAAAACAGTGACAAGTCTAGATTTATTCTTATTCCAAAATGATGAAGCTACTATTAAACAGCTTATTTTTCCCTCTACATAGAATTAAAATTAATGCCTGTCATAAAAACATATATGAGTACTAAGTTGGACAATTATTCCTAGTTATTGACCAAACAGTGTTGCCATCCCATCAGCCCACCGACGTTACATAATGACAATGTTTTCTCAAAGATGTCAGAAATAATCACAGAAGCTTAATAATATTAATCTTGAGTTATATTTTTCCAACACTTACTAAAGATCCAAATAACTGTTAGAAAGTAAGAGCATGTACTGTTTTAAAATAAACATGTTTTGTTTTAGAGTAATTTTATAATATGTCAAGGTAAACTTTAAATTGATAATCATTAGCTACTTCCTTAATGTAAGAATATGTTAATTTTTTAACTTCCAGTGGGAAAGTATATTTTCAGATCAGCTTGTGTATCAAGCGACTGATCTCTTCCCTGATTTTATAAATTTCAACTTACTTGGATGAATAGTCTAAAATCAATTTCTGTTGCTTCATTTTCACTCATTTCTTCTCAAACCTTTTGACATTTGATGTTCATTTCAAAATGCTGATAAAGTTGCCTTCTCAGTGATCACCAAATGACTTATTTGATGTTTGATCTCCATCAAGCACTTACCGTCACCCATCTTTAGCCTCTTTCTTGGTTTCTACAGCACAGATCTCTCCTAGTATTTCTCTGAACTCACTGCAAGCCATATGCTTGATACCTTCTGTTGTCTCTCTCTTTCTCCAGTATTTCAAGTCTAGTTATGCCCATTTTCATTCCTTAATCCACAGACTCTTCCATGCACATTCATCACCTCACATGACTTCCATGCTCATGTTTTTGCAAGTGATTTCCAAATTTGGCATACTGGACTTCACAGATACTGCACTTTTTTTTACAGGTTGAAGGTTTGTGGCAACTGCGCATCAAGCAAGTGTATTGACTCCATTTTTCCAACAGCATTTGCTTGCTTCATGTCTTTGTGTCGCCTTTTGTTAACTCTTGCAATAATTTAAACTTTTTCATTGTTATTATATTAGTTATGCTGATCTGTGATCACTGATCTTTGATGTTACTATTGCATAAAAATTACGATTGGTTGATGATAATTACTTCAGATGATGATTAGCATTTTTTAGCAATAAAGTATATGTAATCAAGATATATACATTTTTTTAGGCATAATGCTGTTGCACACTTAATAGAAGAAAACATAGTATAAATATAACTTTTATATGCACTGGGAAATAGAAAACAAATGTATGACTAGCTTCACTGCAATTTGTTTCATCACAGTGGTCTGGAACCAAACCCAAAATAGCTCTGTAAACGTGCTTCATCTCCCAAGCTCGATACTCCAAAGACACAGTGTGCAGTTACCTTAATCTCAACACGTCCCAAAGAAAACAGTATTTTCCCTGCAGACCTAAGTTCTATTTCTTAATGATTTTACTTTATTCTCAATTGCTTAAATTTGAATATTTTACATCATCAATAAATCCTTCCTTTCTTATAACTTCAGTTCCCAGTTCCTTAAATTTTATGTTGGTTATCTCTGTTCTGAAATTGTACAATAATTCCCAACTGGATTCCACAATTCGCAACATTTCTTGGTAGTTTTGTCAACATTTTCCTTCTAAAATCCTGGATCTGTAAGTGTCATACCTCTACTAAAAAACTTAATTCAGTGAAGAATAAAGCTTAAATTTCCTAGATTTCTATCATCTGACTTCAGTTACTCTTACAGCCTTATCTCCTCAAGGCATTGATACCAATTCTCCTTGCTTTCTAGCATAGTTATGCTCAATATTGTCTTTCTGCTGGCTTTAGCTTTCCAGAATACCTTTCACTAGGGATATATATATATATATATATATATATATATATATATATATATATATCCCTATAGAAGTTTTTCCCAAGGCTCAGCTTTCAAGGCTCAGTTAATTACTGTCACTTAAGGGAAACTCTGCAGAGAGGATTAATTAGGTTAAATCTCTTTATTCTTGTTTTTCTCTACCCCTTTCTGTATATCTGATTTACAGCCTTAGTAAAATAATAGTATAAGAATATATAAATCTTATGTGTTCTCACTAAACTAAACTAAATTGTGAACTCATCAGAGCCTATATTGATTTTTTATTGACTAATTTTGGGTAGCAAATAATCATTTATTGACTAATTTTGGGTAGCAAATAAACAATAAATATTTTTAATTGTGTAAGTTAATGAGTTGTTTTCAGCTAGTGTTACTTAAGAAACTAGATAAGCAACAGAATAAATTTTTAACCACCCTCTTGTTTCTAATATACCATAATACTCTACTACCTATTAATCAGTATTGCTGTGTATACTTCTACTGTATTTAACAGACTGCTTATCAACTAAGCTCAATAGTATTTGTGTTCTCAATGATCTTTCAAGGTCTGTGAGGTGTGCAGTATTCAGCTCTATCCCCTCTCCCTGTTATATGTGTAATGAGGCAAAGAGTAGTAGTGATAATAGTATGAATTTAATAAAGTATAAACTCAAACAACTAGCATTCACATTAAAGGCATTTAAGAATATTCAGTGATAGGCTTCCCTGGTGGCGCAGTGGTTGAGAGTCCGCCTGCCGATGGAGGGGATACGGGTTTGTGCCCCTGTCTGGGAAGATCTCACATGCCGCGGAGCGGCTGGGCCTGTGAGCCATGGCCGCTGAGCCTGCGTGTCCGGAGCCTGTGCTTCGCAGCGGGAGAAGCCACAACAGTGAGAGGCCCGTGTACAGCAAAAAGAAAAAAAAATATTCAGTGACAACATGGAAAAAGATATAATTTTATTTCTAATGTGTCAGGGAAAGTAAGAAAATTTTCAATTTGAAATGCTATATAGCCAATCTCTTTGATTTAAAGCATGCTTCAAAATACTGCCTAGAAATACAAATATCTTCCAAAATGAATATATTGCCTTGTTTACTAACTGTTATTTTAAGTAACTACTCAGAAAGAATAGAACGGTCATATAGCGAATGGTATACTATATAGAAATTCTACTTAGTATTATCTATTTTTATACTACTTTTTTCCATGATGCATTGTTTTTTCTTTTGTAATTGTTCAGCATTTCAGCATGTAAGTCTGAGGTGTGGGAAAATGTCAGAGTGTGAAAGTGTGGCTGTCTCTGTACATTCTAAGTCTGCATTTATTACTCATATGTCGATCGTGCTGTCATCCCACAGGGGCATGTCAACTGAAAATTTCCCTGTGTTTCAGCTTTTATGTAAAAAATGTATTATGCAAAATGAAGAATTGGCAGCCAAGAGGTAAATGGTGCTAAATGTCAACTGACAATATCATGAACCCTTGCACATGGGAAACTATATATTTTTACTATGTAACACTGTATTAACTGCAAGAACAGCTTTCAGTACTCTGATGTCTTGGAAGCAAGATTCTTTAGGAGAACAAAAATTGACTGCATGCAAATTTTTCTCACACTATTTAGAGAAATTTGCCTAAGTTTTAATAATATAATCCAAGATTGTTACTAAATCATCACATTTATACATTTTGGAAGAAACATTCATACATAGAAAATATGAAATTTCTCATAAAAATATTAAACTGTGATAATTACTGTGAGAGATTAAAAAGACAAATATATGATTACTGCCTACAAAAAATATTCAGCTTAGCAAGTGAAAATGCATGAATAAATATACTTTTTAAATAATTATAAAAATTCCAATCTAATAATCAGCCACATTTTATTCCAGTTATTTTGGGATTTCAGTTTTGTCTAATTTAGAAATGCTTATCACATGCTAAGTGCTATACAGGATATTTTATGAAAGAATTATTCACCAATGACAAATTTGTCATAAAATCAATTATGTAAACTGAGATCTCTTTTTGTATTTTTGCTTTTTCTATTGCCCTGGTTCTCTTTTAAGCACCAGTATCATACTGTCTGAAATTATTTGAAGTTTAGAATATACCTTATTATCTGGCCTTACAGTTCTTTATTAACTTTGTTTTACAATATTTTTTACTTTTTTTTCCATGTAAGACATTTCTATCAATAAAAAAAGAACATGGGATTTTATTGAAATTTCATGAAAAGGTGATATTCATCCAAAGAGAATTTTATTCTAGTTATCAATTAATGTATAACAAACTACCCCTAAGTTTAGTAGCTTAAAATGACATACATTTTATCATATCATATGATTTGGGAGGGGTCAAAAATTTGTACGGAGCTTGACTAGGCAATTCTGCTCCACGCAGGTTCAACTAGGGTAACTTGGTGATATTTGAGTCTGACTGAGCTGGTCTGAAGGTTCAAACACAGTTTCATTCACATACCTAATACCTAATTATTCACATGTATAATAATTCACATGCCCATAATTCTAACATGGATAGCTAGAAATCTCCCTCTCCATTTAGTCTCAGGGTTTCTCCATATGATTTCTTTGGCAGGGTTTTCGAACCAGATGCATGTCATCTCAGGGTCCAAGAGACCAAGGCTTAAGCTTCCAGCTTCTTAATGGCCTGGTTTGGGAAAGAGTCACTTTTGCTCTGCTGTACTCGTCAAAGCAGTCATAGGCAGTCAAGATCCAAGGGGAAGATAACTAGATTCCACCGCATGAAAGAAAAGTGGCAAAGAATGTGTGGCTATTTTTAATCCATCATAGTTGGCCCTCTTCCCACAAATCATTTGCATTATTCCAACATATCAAATACAATTACCACCTCCAAGCCTTCCAAACTCTTGATTCCAGATCAAAAAAATAAAAAAGGTAATTTTCCCACGTAAGATATGATATGTAACATAATACACAATACAAGGCTGAAAGTCACCCAATACAGACTTGTGGTGCCACAACAGGTGTTGAATTGTTAAAGCACTGATACCTACCAGCTGAACTATTCCTGGTTGGTAGGACTATTCCCAGGGCATAGGAATGCATTTTTTTGGTTCTTACTCTGCAAATCCCAAGGCTGCTCCTGGACCAGAAATCCTGATCAATAGAGAAACTAGGTGTTCCCCAACTCATATTGGGCTACTAACTTATAAATATATAATGTGGTGTCCTGAGTTTTTCCTGCTCTTACCCATGGTGTGCTCTGGTGCCTGCCCAGCCTTCAAGTTGAAGCTGGCTCCACTCTGCTGAAACCTCGGCTACAACATGTACCAAACAGCTCTGTGCCTCTCCATACTGTGAAAAATTGAGAATTCAGAGGACAGCATGTTTTCTGTTCCTTCTCTGCATGTAAATTACCCCCCAAATGGCAACAGCAGTGTCAGTGAGCCCCCTCCTCCATTCTACAACATTATTATTCAATGAAAAATAGATTACCAATATGCTGTCATTTTCGTATCCATTTAAAATATTTGGTTGATCTGAAAATGGAAGAAATAGGATGTTACATGAAAAACTAAAATTTATAGATTTGAGCAGAAATAATACATTTGCTCTACCAGTTCTTATGCAAACACTCAGACTTTGCAAAATTCACTGATTTTCATTCAAAATAAAAAAAATCAATAATGCAGCTTGTTTACCAGGAAATGCTACATTAAGTCTGTTACAAAATAACTTTTCAGCTGAATTTATTTTCACAGTATCTGCAGAAAATCACCGAGAAGAATAAACAGCACTTTTGAAAATATGTATTTATGATCTTATCAACTTAACTGCAACTTTCTTTATAGCATTCCTGCTTCAGTCTATATATCTGGAATTTCTCTAGTCAAAAATTCAAGGTCTATGTCCCTGGAAATGTATGGCTTTTTTAGCAACTTGAAGTAGCTTCTGACAGAGCCATTTATAATCCATTAATTACAACCCACACAGCCCACATCATTATGTGAATTGTGCTGCAAGGCCTTACCACCTGCTCATCTGTACAGAGCAGATCATATCCATGTCATTCACTGAGCACTTCATTAAATTATTCTTCCATTATTACAATCATAAGACTTCACCAATGAACCATATTTGGAAAAAACCCAATTAGAAAAATTTCCAATGCCTGAATCCTACTGGGATTTAGATTTCTGGCTAAACATTTTTTTGATTTATATTTTTCGTTAATTATGAAAAGGTGATCCTGTTCTCTTACTCTACTTAACAAGTTATTGTCAAATATGGGAAAAATCATTGCTTTTTTAATTCTTGTTTTAAAACTATCTTATTAACTAATCTTATTAACTAATCTATTATTATCCCTGAGGGCATTTGAATAAATGTTTTTGCCCTTTCTAGATAGAATGTCTTACCTTTAAAATAAAAAGCGTTAGGCGTTTTTTTTATTATTTTATATCTTAATTTTATTATTTATATCTTTATATCATTTATATCTTTATATCACTACTTTATATCTTATCTTATTACATTGGATGAAAATTCAAGATTAATACAATAGCAAATTTCTTAACATTAAGTGGAAATGTTAATAGATATACTTATGACATACCAAATAATACTTCTGTTCATATTTTATAAAAATATTTTATCAATGTTATATATTTAATTTTATCCAAGTTTTATCATCTACCACATAATTATATTTTTCCCTTTGACCTATGGTCAAATGAATTATGTTAATACATTGAAACATTAAAAGACTGATTATGTTATCGTTTCTGAGCACTCCCAGAAAATAATCCTGCATGATTATGCATTGCTGGATTTGTTTTGCTAGTTTTGCTATATATATATATATATATATATATATATATATATATATATATATATATTTGTTTTGTTTTGTTTTAAACTAAGATGTTGCCTTTATTGTTCAAACATGAAATGTGCCTTTCGTATACCTTTTTTTTTTTTTTTTTTTTTTTTGCGGCACGTGAGCCTCTCACTGTTGTGGCCTCTTCCGTTGCGGAGCACAGGCTCCAGACGCGCAGGCTCAGTGGCCATGGCTCACGGGCCCAGCCGCTCCGCGGCATGTGGGATCTTCCCGGACCGGGGCACGAACCCGTGTTCCCTGAATCGGCAGGCAGACTCTCAACCACTGCACCACCAGGGAAGCCCTAGTATTCTTTTTTGTACTACTTTTGTCTTGTTTTGGTATCAGAGTTTTCCTAGCCTCATAAAATAATTTAGAAATTTGATATCCTAGTCTATACGCTAGAATGCCTTTAAAATATATCTTTAAAAAAACATTCTTGGCAAATTTTTAAAAATTTACCCTAAAAGTCATCTGATCCTGGTGCATTCTATTCAAGATAACTATTAGACAAATTATTTTATTACTCCTAGGATATTGGTCTAGTTTTATTCTCCACTTCTATAAGACCTACTAAACTTTATATTTTCTAAAAATCTTCTATTTTATTCTAATTTTTAAAAGTATTTTCTGAAAATATATTTACTAAATAGTTCAATTATAATTCTATAAAAATTTGACTTTAATTTTGTAGATTTTTCTGTTCTCAAATTAACTAGGAATTTAAGTTTTAATAATATTAAAAAGAAACTTTTATTGTAAATTCTGCTATTTAATTTACTAATTTTTTATTTTATCTCTATTATTTCCTCTTTCTTATTTTTATTTGATGTGGTCTGTTTTATACTACATTTATCCTCTGTGGATGCTTGATTTTGGCTGTTGTTTTCATTATTTGAGTCTTTGAGTACTTTGTTATATAGGTAAGTATGTTGTGGCATACTTTTTGAATCCATTCACATTTTAAAATCTCTTTACTACTGTGCTACCACCACAGTTCCTACAAGAAGAGCAAGTTGCCTAGTATTTATTTGTTCAGTTACACATTTCCATTTTAAGCTCTTTAGATTGGCCTATTTTTATTTATCAGTTAATGTATGGGAAAATACTTTTAGTTCAATAAATTTTACCTGATAATTTATTTTCAACTAATTTTCTTCAACACAAAGTAAGTCAATTTATCAAAACATCTTAATGCAGAATATTCTTATTTTTTTCCATAATATCTTTCAATGTTTGTACTCAGTTTTCTTTCTATTCCTTTCTTTTCTCCAGTATAATAATATCTTACATTTTCTTATTTTTACGACACTGGTTCATTTATCTGCACTGTTCAGAATGACTTTAACTCTGATACAGTATTTTGTTTCTATCATTATTCATGTTTTTATCATGTCTTTATCATGTCTTTTTTTTTTCTTCTCAAGGGAACAATTAACAATTCAATTTACTGTTTTACTAATTCCTTCTGTTACATCTTTTTCTTCCTCCACCCCCACCACAGAGCACATGTTCTGCAATCTTACTGATAACAAAAAGCAAATTTCTAACATATATTTTTCTATTCTTTGTAATTTCCCCCCCAGAGCATCTCCTGATCTTTGGATGCTACCATAATGTCTTATTTTATGTCATTTAGTTCCATATTATTAGTGGAAAGAATAGTTATGTGTCCACTCATCCCTGAGTGAAGTGAGGAATAGTCAAGCTTTGAAGACAGGTAGCTGGGTAACATTTTAGTGTTTTAGTCTGCTTGGGCTTCCATGACAAAATGCCATAGACAAAATACTACATGTATATATACTTCTCAAAATTCTGGAGGCTAAAAGTCTAGATCAGGGTGCCAGCATTTTTGGGTTCTAGTGAATGTCCTTATCATGGCTTGCAGATGGTTACCCTCTCCTGTGTCCTCACAAGGTAGAGAGAGCAAACTCCCATCTCAACCTCTTCTTCCTCTTATAAGTACACTAATCCCATCATGAGGATTCCATATCTATGACCTCATATAAACCTAATTACCTCCCAAAGGCCCCACCTCCAAATACCCTCATGCTTGGTGTTAAGAATTCACCATATGTATTTTGGGGTTATATAAACATTCAGTCCATAACATTCCACCTGGACCTCCAAAATTCATGCTCTTCTCACAGGCAAAATATATTCATTATATTTCCAACAGCCCCAAAAGTCTTAATTCATTCCAGCATCAACCCTAAAGTCTATAGTCCAGAGTCGTGATGTGAGAGTGATGCCAGCAAAATGGTGGCATATGAATTTTGCCTCTTTTGCTCCACCCCCAGAAATATCAATTTGAACAACTATCTGCATGAAGAAATACTTTCACAAGAGCCAGGGATTACAAGTGAGGGATTACATAACTAGGGTGGAACACAGAAATAAGAAAGGACCTATTGAGGAGGGTAGGAACGATAGATTCACACCACTTCCACTACCCCTTGCTCAAGCCTGGGAAGCCTAGCTGGAGAGAAGCACATTCCTCATGGGAGAGTAAAGTGAACCTGACTTCATGGCAGACCCCAGAGCTGGCCAACCTGGGTACCAGGCGGAAACCCAAGGCCTTAGGTGGTTCCTCAACAGGCTCCCACCAGCCCATGTTCCCTCTCACCCTGGCACTTGCAGACTCCAGCGGTTCCAGGTAGATGCTGTGGCACCAGCCTCCGCATGGGCTCCTGGTAACCCAGGACTCCATCTTCTCAGCACCTGCCAACTCCATGAGCACAGGCAGGTCCGGTAAGGCCAGGCTCTCAACAAGCTCCCAGCTCATTATGTCACCCACCAGCTCCAGTGGCCCTAGATGGCATCTACAGCACCAGGCTTCCAGCAGACTCATATGAACACAAACCACCTTTTCACCCAGGCGCCTGTCAGATCCAGAAGCCCTAGGTACCCCAGCAGCACCAGATACTGGGAGGGCTCCTACAAACACAAGCTGCCCTTTCCACCTGGTTCCTTCTGACTCCAGCAGCTCCCATGGCTTCAGGTAGCTTCCTTGGCTACAGGCTTTCAGAGGACTCCTGCAAAAACAGGCTCCTGGACCAATGGGACACTGGCCAGCTCCAGCAGCCCCAGTAGGCTCAGTGGTCACAGGTCATTCCCGAAGCTTAGACAGCTTGCTTAGCTCCAGGCCCTTAGAATATACTCCTGATCCCAGGCCCCCGATCCATTCCAGTGCTGCTGCCTCCTGTGGCCCCAGGCAGCTCAGGTTGCCCCAGGCTCCCAGCCTATCCAGTGAACTCCCATGACAGCAGGCTCTCTGTGGGCTCCCATGAACACAAGTTCCTGACTCACCCCAACACTGGCCAGCTCACATGACCTGGGAATGATCTAGTGGTGCCAGGCTACCTGCAGGCTGCACCCAACCCAGGTTCTTGGCACATCCCAGTGTAAGGTGGCTCCTGTGGCCTCAGGTTCCCAATCAACACCTACAAGTCCAGGATCCAGGGGGACATCTGTGAACCCAGTGTTCTGATGGCGGCCAGTGCCAGGCTGATTAGTGTCAACCCAGGCTTTCCACCTATCCAATATTCAAGCACCAGGCCATCCACCTATCCAAGCACCAGGTCATCAAAGGACTCCAGCAGCAAGTTCTCCATGGAGACCACTAGATTGCCCACACAGAACCTAAGGAGCAGCTAACTGGTGAAGGGATTTACTTGCCAAAATCAGTCTGTAAAGACTGGTATAGTTGCATACCACCTCAAATGTGCAGATACTAAGGGAAGGCCACAGAGATCACGAATAATCAAAGAAACATGACACCACCCAAGGAGACTAATAAAATTCTAATGTGTGCTCCTATCATGGAAATCAAAACCACAATGAGATATCACCTCATCAGAAAATTAACTATTTTCAGAAAGACAAGAAACAACTTGCTGTTGAGGATGTGGAGAAATAGGAACACTGCACTGTTGGTGGGAATGCACATTTGTATAACCAGTATGGAAAACAGTATGGAGGTTCCTCAAAAAATTTAAAATAGAACTGCATAAGATCTAGCAATTCTACTTCTGGATTTCACAGGAAGTGAAAACACTATCTGCAAGGCATAACTGTACCCCCATGTTCATTGCAGCATTCATGACAATAGCCAAGACATGGAAACAGAGTAAGTATCCATCAGTAGATGAATGGATAAAGAAATGTGATATATTGTGTATATATATATATATATATATGTGTGTGTGTGTGTGTGTGTGTGTGTGTGTGTGTGTATAAAATGGAACATTACTCAGCCATAAAAAAGGAAAACGCTGCTTTTTGCAACAACACTGATGGAACCTGAGGGCATTATGCTAAGTGAAATGAGTCAGACAGAGAAAGACAAATACAGTATATCTTCACTTATATGCAGAATCTAAAAATCTGAACTCATAGAAATAGAGAATAGAATGATAGTTGCCAGGGGCTAGGGAAGTGGAAGAAATGGGTAGATGTTGGTCAATGGATATAGACTCCCAGCTATAAGATGAGTAAGTTCTGGGGCTAGATGTACAGCATGGAGACTATAACTTAATTAATTAACAGTAATTATATGAAACTGTATAATTAAAAGTCACTAACATAAATGTTAATTAAATGTTACCACCATATGCAAAAATGTATATATATTTATGTATACATACATATATTTATAAACATATATATATGAATGGAAGTGTTATTGTTTTGCAATATATATGTATATCAAATCATCACATTGTACACCTTACATTTACATTTGTTATGTCAATAATATATCAATAAATCTAGAAAAATGTTTTTAAATAAAGTCCAATATCTTATCTAAAATATCATCTAAATCAGATATAGTTGGAATTTGAGATCTGATTTGTCCTGAGGCAAAATTCCTCTCTAGCTGTGAATGTGTGAAACCAGACAGTTTTTATGTTTCCAAAATATAATGATGAGATAGACATAAGATAGGCATTCCTATTCTAAAAGGGAGACAACACAATGATAAGGGAATGATGGGTCCTAAGCAAGTTCAAAGCCTAGCAAGGAAAATACCATTAGCTGTTAAGGCTCAGGAATAATCCTTTTTGATCTGATGCTCTGTTTTCTGGACCTACAGGGATGGCAGTTCCATCTTCCAGACCCTAAGTACTACCTTGAACTTTTTCTAGGCAGGATTTGCGCACGCAAGACTCTGGGAGGCCCTGTCCCCACAGCTCAAATGGCCCTGCCCTTATGGTTCCAGATAGCCACAATCTGGTCTGCTGAAACTGGGGAGATGGACCCCCACCTCACCTTATAACCATAGAGGCAGCCCTGATGATCGTCGAATCACGTTCACGGTCATTCTTCCCTGTCTTGAAGAATAAGGCACATTTGTGGCTGAAAAGATTTATGATATGGTCCTGTACAGTCTAAGAAGACTGTCAGCCTTCCTTCATTTCATCCCTTCACTATCCCCTTTAGTTCATACTGGCAGTTTTTGTGTTTTGTTTTGTTTTCTTCTTGAATGGCTGATTTAGTCCAGGATTCACATCCTTACTTGTCTCCTTCTCATATGACTTTTTGTCCACACCCTTAGTGTTCTCTTCTGAACAGGCTTTCTCATGTTTTGAAATACTGATAGGCTGAGAATTTTCAAAATCTCCAAGTTATGGTTCCTTTTTGCTTAACAATTCCATCTTCAGTTTATCTCTCTCCTGTCAGGAGGAACTGAGACCCTCCTTCAAAACTTTGTTTAGAAATCTCCTCAGCTAAATATACAGATTCATTGCTTGCAAGTTCTACTTTTCACAAAAACACTAGAACACTGTTCAGTCAAGAGTTTGCAACTATTTAACAAGAATTATCTTTCCTCCAGTTTCTGATAACATCTTCCTCATTTCCATCTGGGACCTCACCAGAATCACCCTTAACATACATATTTCTACCAACATTCTGTTCATAGGTATTTTACATATTCTCTAAGAAGATGGAAGCTCTTTCTATAGCTCTCCTCTTTCCTTCTTGAGCATTTACCAGAAACACCCTTAACAGTCCCTTCATAACAAAGTAGGCTTTTCCTAGTTTGTACCTCAAAACTCTTTCAGCCTCTACCCGTTACCCAGTTCCAAAGCTATTTCCACAGTTTTTAGGTATTTGTTACAGCAACACCTCACTCTGGTTACCAAAATGTGTCTTAGTCAGCTTAGTTTGCCATAACAAAATGGCTTAAAAACAGAAATCTATTTCTCACAATTCTGGAAGCTAGAAGTCCAAAATCAGGGTGCCAGCATGATCAAATTCTAGTGGAACTCTCTTCCTGGCTTGCAGATGGCCACCTTATGCAAGCCACCTGCTATGTCTTCACAAGGCAGAGAGCTCTGATCTCTTCCTCTTATTTTAAGGACATAAATCCTATCACAGTGTTTCTACCCTCATGACCCCATCTTAACTACTTCCTTAAGGCCCTACCTCCAGATGGTTTCAAATTGGGGGTTAGGGCTTCATCATATGAATTTAAGGAGCACACAAACATTCAGTCCATCAAAAGTAGGGTTATTCTTCTGTCACTTGGTTGGGGTTAAAATTCTCCTTTCTAGTTTTAAGCTTACATAGCCAGGAGGTATATATACTTTTCTATTTCAGTGGTTATTGTTATTCCAAGAAAAATAAAAGCTATTTCATGACAGAATTCTCTTCTATGGACCCTTTAAATCAGTTAATAGAGTTCAACATAATTTTGGGCACATACATATGTAATGTTTGCTTTATTGAAAAATGATGCAGTGATCCCTGAAGATGAAATGGTAATAAGGTAAAAGGTAATAAGATAAAAGATAATAAGGTAAAAGGTAATAAAAATTCTTACCTAATTATATATATATATAATATATATATATATATAACAAAGTTCTTGATTTGAATTTATATAACTGTTTGTAGCATGTACTGCTGCGTGTAAATTTATGACTTGTGCTAAGTATCCTTTTTTCCGCAAAATGTCTTAAGTCCAAATACTTGGAATTGCTCTCTTATATACTAACTATAAGGTAATCACACAAATTTTCATAAATATATGTTCTTGAATACCAGAAAAAAATAAAATATAAAGCATATAATTTTAAATGTATTAAAATATAATTTACAACATGAAAAAGCAGCGTAAATGTTAGACTTTTTCTCTCAACCATCTACTACTTGTCTAGAATTATTGTACCCGCAAATGAGCAAGCACTGCCACAGTTAACAAGGCTCTTTTTGGAAAATGTGAGTATCATGGATCTTTTTTAATGCAGCTTTCCAAGTTTCAGTTTTTTGGCTGACCTTTAATACTTACATGGTCTATTGTTCAATATCTGTATGTTTTGTATTCCCATATTTCTATTTGTCTAATCACTAATTTTCTGTGTCCAATCATTGCTAATATTAAAAACTTTGATTCGGTTTACATTACTGTTTTAATGTTTTGGTCTTTGAAAACCAAATGGCTCATATTCTGGTTTGCTTATTTATGTCTAGACTTCATATATATATATACACACACATACATACATACACATACACATATATATACTTTGCTGTAAGTGTCATTTGCAAATATTTTAAGTCTAAGTTCACAAATTTTCCTTTCTCATTATTTACTTAACACTCTTGCTATCATCACTCAGGTATGTTTGCCCAGTATACCTATAGGGCCACCACTGCATTGCTTATATGAAATTTACTTGCATATTTTATCTCTCCAGTTAGAATGGAGGTCTTTTGTGGGTAGGGATCACATCTCACTCACCTTTGTGCCGTTGGTGCATAGTATACCACTGAAAACTGATAAATGATCTAGACAGTTTCATGAAATATATGCTATAGGCTATAGGTCCTATATTATCCAGAACCTAGTGCTATTCGTGGAAATAATCAGTAGTAAAGGCCTGGGTCAAGTCCCTGTTATTTAATGGCTATGTTTCTCAGACAAATTAATGTCTGTAAACCAAGCTAAATTATTTGCTTACCTCAAAGAGTTGTTCAGGAATTAATTGAGTTACGGTAGGTAAGCCACATAGCAAGTACTGAATAAATGTTAATCATTATTATTATCTGAGTATGTCAGTTAATTCGTAAGCAGTATTCTGAAGGGCAGCATTAATATTAGCAGAATTACTTTTCAGTGAGTTGTCATCAAAATGAAATTGAAAATTTTGTTTGTTGGTGACCTAATTCTAGTAACTAACTTTAAGTGGGGTTTAGGAGAAGATCAGTGGTAGATATATATGATGCAGCCATAAGGAAGATTTGAAACTCCTAATGCTTTGTAGTGCAAAAACTCACTAGCTCATTAAAAGCACATTAGCAAGTCCACATGTTTGTAAGACTATGGTGATCTGCATGTCTATTACTCTATCAATGTTTACTGCTCTATTTAGTGCATCTTTCTGGGCTATCATTTTATCTTTAAATCTATCATACTGGGTAAATATACATGTGGATGAATGGATGTGTTTCTGTTCCAATAAAACATTATTTACAAAAACAGGAAATAGACTATAGTTTCCCAAGCCCTGCTTTAACATTTGGGGGAAAAAAAAAAAGTATCAGTCTTCCCTGGTGGTGCAGTGGTTGAGAATCTGCCTGCCGATGCAGGGGACACGGGTTCGTGTCCCTGTCCAGGAAGATCCCACATGCTGCGGAGTGGCTGGACCCATGAGCCATGGCTGCCTAGCCTGTGCATCCGGAGCCTGTGCTCCGCAACGGGAGAGGCCACAACAGTGAGAGGCCCGCATACCGCAAAAATAACAAAAAGTATCATCAAATTTTACCAAGAAAGTATTATGGAGAAAACAATTTGAAAACATTAACTTGATTTTTTACTTCATCTTTGTTTTGTGCCATCTTAGCCTATCCATATCTAATGTTGTGGCTGGACCAGCCCTTGTGATTCTTACTATGATTGCAGGATACCGTTAGCAGTAACAACAAGTGAACTTCAGGAAAAAAAAAAAAAAAAAAAGAACAAGGCTTTATTACAACTACTGGAGGGTACAGGGCACACCTGGGTTCACACAATAAGGTCACAGGTAGAGAGAGAGAGAAAATGTGAGGGACTGGAGGTCTGTTTTTATTGGGGTCTAATGTGGAAGCCTAGAGTTTCTGGAGTTGATTCTACTGGTGAATTTGAAACATAACAGCGGGAATTAAAATGTAGGAAGGGGAAAACAGGGCTCCTAAATGGTAATTTATTGAAATCAACTAAGAGCTCTAAAACAATGGAGGCTGGGGGGCTGGCTCTTTATCTGGTCATGTGTGTGGCAATGTGTTTATTAGAGATAGCTGCCTTTGAAGTGGATGCCTCTTTGAAGTGAATACTTAGGCAATCAAAGCATAAGTCAGGCACTTGCATTACAAAGAAGAAAAACCAACTATCAAGGCTTATATTATAACCCTTTATAACATTCTTTTGCAGGTTTCCACCTCCACCAAGCCAAGAAATTTATTATCTAAAGGAAGAGGAGGACATTATCTTGTGTAAAACAAAAGTGAGTAAGCTAAATTTCATTATCATTCTTTTATTTATTTATTTATTTATTGTCAACTAAAGATTTGAACTGGCAAACTTGATAATAAACTTTTAGATAAGGGAAGACCTAATCAGGCAGGAAGTAGAAAATAGAAAAACGGGTCCCTTCCAGTTCTTGAGGATTGTTTTAAAAATAGAGGAGAGAGTCTGTTTCTATACTTCAATACAAAAAAAAAAAAAAGAAAAAAAAAGAAATAGAGGAGAGAGAAACAGAAGTGCAAACAGCTCAGAATGTGTCCATCACAACTTCAGAAAAAATACAAAAAACATACATTCCTTCAGACTCCAGGATTCCATAGGAATGGTGTGCTAAAGACAAAGTTTACCATCTACCACTCATGTACGAGACTCTAGGAGGAAATCACCTTCTAGGCTATTCCTTCACACCAATACAGTGCTGTGTCGACTAAAAAAAAAAAAAAAAGCACAACCTAAAACTTGATAATTGTGTTTTATTCTGCAGGCTTACTGAGAACTATAGCCTGGGACATAGCCTCTCAGATAGCTCTGAGGGACTCTTCCAGAGAGGAAGGGAGAAGCCAGGATGTACAAGAGTTTTTGCTGGGGATAAAAAATGTAGTTGAACATCAAAAGATTAATGCTAATCACAAAAAAACAGACATCTCAAGTTTATGACTTTAATGTTTTTCTATGTATAGGAATATGCAAGAATCTGGAATTATTGAAATTATTCCTTTGATATGCACCTTAACTATCTAGGGCCAGTGTCCTGTTTTCCTCCATCCTGAATTCCCCTCAAGGTGCACTGTTGGGGGTGGCTGCAGTGACTGATGGATTCATGGCTCAACATCTGAGTTTACTGAAATGGCAGGAGATATATTTTGTCCACAGCTGCATACATCATGGTTACTTGAATCCAGTTTTGACTTTACCAATTACCTCAGTACCCACAGTCAGCCATTAGTCTGCAGAACCTTCTGGTGCTCCATAGAGGAGACTGAGAAAGTAGTTGATGTCAAGGTTAGCAGCCTGAATAAGGTTTGCTCTTTCGAAGGGAAAGTTTTCCCAGAAGTTGAGACTGCATGATAAGCAGAGGAGTCCAGGATTCAGGAGGACATGGGAGACACCCTGAGAAGCCTATGTGTGTAAGTTAAGGAACACCTGAGTCACTCAGGAAGCACCACTGATGCAGGAAAAAGCAAATGTTTGGTAACATCCCAGGTCACATCCAAGGTCATGTCCCAGGTCATGTCCAAGTCTATGGGATAGCTGCCAAGTGTGGGTTCTTGGCTTCACACAGGAAGTAATTCAAGTGTGAGCCACAGTAAAGAGAAAGAAGGTTTATTCAGGGACAAACACACTCCATAGACAGTGTGGACCATCTCAGAATGTGAGAGAGGCACCAGGGGGTTGTCAGTTTTTATAAGGGTGGGTAATTTCATAGGCTAATAAGTGGGAAGAGTATTCCAGCTACTTTGGGGAATGGGTGGGGATTTCCAGGAATTGGGCCACCATCCACTTTTGACCTTAACATGGTTGGCCTTGGAACTATCTTGGTCCATCTTGGACCTAGTTGGTTCCAATCAGTTTATGTCATGTCTTCGGGCTATGTCATTCTTTCAAAGGTTGTGCCCTGTCCCCTTCCTGTCTCACCACCAGTACCTGGACTAGGGACCAGACAAGAGTTACTATAACCACTACAGCAGGGGCCATTAGATCAGCAAAACCTTACCTGCCTCCATATTCTGAAACACTTCTTTGGGACAGGGTGAAGAGAAGGTGGGAGGGCTTGCATATCTCAAAGGTAACAGACAAATCCTTTTTGCCTAAAAAGAATGAACATGTAAAATAGACTACTTAAATTATTATAAAACTAAATTTTCAAAGTTGAATTAAAAACTAGTGTTTTTCATTACATATTAGGTAGAAGGACTTATTTGTAAGATTGAATCAGTTACAGAACAAGTGCAAAAGCTCAGTTTTCTTTGCACATGTGAGTGGTTTCAGTAGAGTGTATTGATTATACAATTCTGACTTTTAGAAAGCTAACCCTGAAGGAAGTAAAAACAAAAAGCAGGGGGAGAAAGCCAGAAAGGGGAAAGTTTCTGAGGCAGGGAGAACAACTAGGAGATTTGGTACATTATGATGAGAATTTAAACTAAAAAAAAAAAAAAAATTGTAATAAAAATGATGAAAAAGAGATGGATTGAAATTGGATTCTAACATTTTTATTCTTTTTAAAATTTTATGGCTTTATGATTTAATATCATATCATAAAAATAAGTGACTGCATGATTAGTGAAATATTTTTTTCTAACCTCATATTCATTTTTTAAAGGACAGATATAAATGTATCATGCAATTCCCTCCAAGTTTATTTTTCTCATTTCATTTTTTCCTTGACTACATGTTCCAAAATGTAAACTGAAGTCAAAGTCTCGACAATGTCTAGATAAAAAATTTAAGCTGTAGTGGGGAGAAACTTGCCACCCCAAAATGTGTCTCTTTGGCTTGAGGATTATTTTGGGCTGATTGTTTTTAAGAAGGAAACGTCTCAGGAAGAGCATTTACCTCCTCTTCTTAACTTCCTAAAATAATTAAGATAAAGGGCCTGTTCTAGCAGAACTATCATCATAAATAACTAACATATAATATGAGCTAGGTGAGGTAGACTTGGGGAAACTTAGCAAGGCCTGTTTGATCAAAGTCCTCTCTGTGTCCCTTTGTCTCTGCATGGCCCAGCAAACACTTGTTTACCAAACATTTGCTCTTTTTCATCTTCCAGCAAATTGCATTCCTACCCTTAGAAGTCTCAAACCCTTCTCCCCCTTCCTTCTATCTGATGGCAAATAAGCTTCAATTACTTAACTTGTCATTGGGCTTCATATTCTTATGGAACTCCCAGAGGTACATAATTAAATTTGATTTTCTCCTATTAATCTGTGTCATGTCAATTTAATTATTAGACCAATCAGAAGAAGGGTAGAGGAAAGTATTTTTCCTCCCCCCACAAAGCTATATACTAAAATCTATTTAACTGATAAAATAGTAAGACACATTGATGGATTTAATTGTGAAACAGGTAGTGGATATTGAGGAAAAGAAAGCAGCTGAGGTTGACTCTAGTGTTTCTTATTTGTAAAATTAAGTAAATGATGATATCATTAAGCAAAATGGCACAGGAGGAGTAAGACTTAGAAGTAGAGGCTAATGAATATAGATTGAATCATGTCAATTTGAAATTGTCTGTTAGATACACAGAAGATAGTGGAAGGTAGTGGATCTCAGAACAGAGGAAGAGTATAGATATGGCAATGATACATCTGTCAGAAGAACAGATGATTCTGAAGATGATTTCACTCAGAAACAGCATATGGGGAAAGAAGTGAGACAGTGTCTTACAGAGAGAACCAAAATTTACTGTGTGTATAAGGAGAGAGATCTGTTAAGAATCCTAAGAGGAGTAGTTATATTGATGATAGGAGAAGATCATGGAAAGGTAAGCTCATGAGATGCAAGGAAGAGGAAAGTTTCACAAATATAGTTGGGTGAGTAGCAATTTCAAAAGCTAATAATACTTCAGACTCAATGAAAATTTAAGACCGGTTTTTGCATGGGTGACTTCAGTAGCAACAGAATTTTGGAATGGAAGTCAAAAGCTGTGGTTGAGATGTGAATTGATTTGAGACAATGGAGAATTTTATTCTTGTTTTGTGTTATTTTCAAGGAGTCTGGAAATGAAGAGAAATTGAAAGAAAAAATAATAGATAAGGAGGGAGGCTGAGGCAAAATGAGTGAAAGAAGGTTTCAGATACAGATAAGTTTAATCTCGGGGCACTGAAGGAAGCAAACACTTTAAGCACTGTCTTGCTCTGTTTATTTGCTCTGGACCAGGTTGAATAGGAGAATATGGAGAATTAAACTTTGTAATAGTTGCTATAGGAACTAGAAAAATGTCTGACTATGGGCAAGTACATATGTGGCAGCATGGCATTGGTATTGTAGGTGATATTTAGAAACCATCCAGTTATAATTATTCCATTCTGCATTATTAATTATCACCTCAGTAACGTAAAAAAGAAAAATTTCATTTTAAGAATCCAAAAGTAAGAAAAAAATTCTATGGAATTTTTCTTGAATTGATCTCATTTGCTTATAAAAGTAAGAGTTCAGGGAATGTTTATTAGCAAACACTTAGAAAAAATCATGTTTTTTTTAAGGTTCTATAAGAACAAAAGTTGTATCAAGGATCTGACAAGTTTCAGTAAAATTAATACAAAATCAGCTGTATTATTTAGCTAAACTTAAATTAGTACAAAGCTTCTTAGAATTAAAAAATATTTGTCATCAAGTGTATCTTATAAAATTGGAAGAGATGTATTTACCATCTGCAGAGGTAGATCTCCTAAAATAGCACTTGATAAGGAATAGGAAGACTTTAATTTAGGAATACTTGAAACCAAAATTGAATGATATACAATGTAGCTACAATATTATTCTTTATTTTAATTTGTATTATGTAATATCAGCATGATATAGTTTTTAATGTTGGACTTAGTATGAGAAAATCTGAGTTTAAATTATGGTTCAGCTCCCACTGTACTTTTTTTTACTTGCAGCCACTTCAGTAGTCAAAATCAATTGTTAGCATGGCTATGGCCACATTAGACCATAGCTAAGACAGTGTTTTTTTTTGTTGTTGTTTTTTATCTCTATTTGAATGAATTATGGTATGAAGGAATAAGTAAGTCATGTTTCGAGACTAGACGGTGTTAAAAAAAAAAGGCACTTATTGTTACTGTTTTTGTACACATTATTAACTTTTAAGGCCTCTTTATACACTAAAGTTTGTATCTCCCATGAATTAAATTTAGGGAGCAGTTTCATCCTACAGTAAAAAATAATAATTATTCCCTTTATAACCCTAAATTGATTTATGAAAGAATCCACATATAGTTTTTCATGATCTATTCAACTAATCAGCTAAAGTAAAAATATATGAATTTACTCTTATGAAAACCATGAGACCCATTTTGCATCTAGGAATTTAACAGAATCACATGGGTTAGCAAGGAGAGTGATGTTACAGCCAGAGTAATGACATTACAGAAATTTCATATCTATAGCAAATGCTTCAAAGCCTTTCCAAACTACACACAAGCTTTTCTTTCCTCAGAACAAATATATGAAAATTAAATGAAAAACTAAACCAAACAAACTTTTACTTTCCATGTAGAATTGGTATAACTAATGAGGAATTTCTCATATTATTATAGTGTATGTGAAGCACTTTGTCTAAAACAAGCTTAATTTTTCTTTTTGATAAGACAGTACAGTTTCTAACGTGATTTTTCTTAGATACAAGAACAATGAGGTGTCTACCTGAGGTTCTCTTTATATTATATTGAAACATAAAATACCAAACACACACACTCACACACAAACACACAAGCACACACCACTTTAGAATATTTATTAATTTTCATTTTTGAAACAAGCTATAGTTGAGAGCTCTGTTAAAGTAATATTGAAGTTACAGTTTGTGTTCAAACCACAATAAGGGAACTCAAATTCTCAATATCAATGGTTATATAGCTGGTAGTACAGATGTTATCCTCTAGTTAAGTGGTTCTCACAAAAGCTTTTCCCAATGTATCTCCTACCTCCCCCAAAGGAAACAACAGCAAAATCTACAAAAAAAACTGGCTGTGGACTGGAAAACAAAGTAATATCACTTACTTGTGAATAGAATAGTGCCCCATCGTAGACTGTTTGTTGCAAAATATTAAGATGTTGTGTCAAAACCACTATTGTAAAGTGGACACAGCAATTCAAAGCAAAACTTCTCTGCTGATTTTGCATTGTTATATATATGAAATGGCTAGTATAAACACCATAGAAGACTTGCAGTATTTTAGGAGACAAAGTATTAATCAACCACCGGGGAGCTTACCCCATATCAGACCCCCTGAGGATTCTGAAAGTATTTTCAGCAGAGCAATTCCAATGCCTTTGGCAATCAAAGGGTTTTGGTATGTTAAATTCAACTGCAATTTTCATTGAGTGTGGAGAGGGTGCTCTGGAATGCTTAATGTAGCAACATGCAGCTGCTAAAAAAGTATGGATTCTGTTGTTTATTCTCACATTTATCTTACCTGACAGAATCCTACTGATGTCCTAGGGTTTTAAAGTCATGAAACGCAAAGAGCGCCTGTTTTTTGGCAGTTAGGCAGACTGCATATTTACAAATAGAACTGAAAACAAAAGACAGCCAAAAGTTGTCACAAGTTCTCAAATTATTTTGTGGTAAACCAGCCTTGAACTTGGTCTAATGTTAGGTGACCATGAAAATGATTGGATTAAATTTTCCTTCTATTATCCATCACCTTTTGGATTTCTTGAAACAGTTTATTCCATTTTAATAATATTAAGTATTTTCATTACTACATACAGTCACTCAACTAGAGATATATCTTTTTAAAAAATCACTGATTATCAACTGACAACTGAAATAGAATAACTGACCTAGCATATCTGCCTTGAATTTGGAGAGTTAAAGGTAATTAAGATAATTTACCTAAGAAGTTAGAAATATAATAAATAAATGAGCATATAAATGGACCAATAGCATTCTCTACCAACTTTTTCAAATACACCGATCTCATGATCTAATTTTAACCTAATTTAGAGTGTGGGAATGGGGTTAAAGAAAATGAATGGAAGTAAAAGGGAAAGCAGAAAGAGATGTTTCTCATTTACAGAGAAAGCAATTATAATGGAATGAAAATGTACCAGAGTTAAATCACCTACCAATTTAGCTCTTTCCAGTTCCTGCTCATCAAAATCCTTCAATACCAACATGTTGAAAAATATAGAAATGGTATAGTCATGCATAGAATATTTATCAAAGAGAATAAATATTTATTATGTGATATTGTGTTTGAATATATGAAAAAACATAAGTAAAATTCATGGAATCTAATATGAGCATTTAGAAGACATACCACTCTTCTAATTAACACCACTTTAATTAAAGTAATATTAGAATATTGCATTTGTACAGATGAATATGAAGTAATTTTGCTATGTTTTTATTGTCTATAAATACTGCATCAACTCTGCAGCTGCAGCCAAGTTATTAATGTTCACAGGTCAATTTTCAGTTATAAGATACAGTGTACATATATAGAATTTTCAGCACTGTGTATATATGAGTTATTGCAGATCCAGGTGGTATGCTTGGTCCCAAAGAAATGAAATGGGATTAAGCCCAAGTGACTAAACTGTGCTCATGCTCAGGAAATGTCTCAAATTATTCTCTTTTAATTTTTATGTAATTTGTTTTACTTCTTCTAGACCACACAGAATTTCCACTGTTTCTTTTTTTTCTTTTTTTTTTTTTTTTTTTTTGGCGGTACGCGGGCCTCTCACTGTTGTGGACTCTCCCCTTGCGGAGCACAGGCTCCGGACGCGCAGACTCTCAACCACTGCGCCACCAGGAAAGCCCTCCACTGTTTCTTAAATCTTCTGTCCTTCCATTCTAAATCCAATGCTCCTTATTTCCATTTGTTAGCATTTCTATTCCTTAATAAAAATGTTAATATTGTAGCTATCATTAGACGCCATTCTGTGTTGTTGCTATTGTTGTTTTTAAGATATTACTAAATTAAACTTTCCCTCTTCTTACTGAAGGATTATTTTAAGAGATTTGTCTCTGCCCGTTTGGCAGGACAGGTTAGAATGCAGCTGCTTTTAGACTAATTTCTCTAAGGATTACCAAACCTTACTATAATTTTTGATATTTCTTACAGATCCTTTTATAACACAAACAGAAAATATTATATGTATTTGTTGATAAACATATCAATACATTTTATACATTTTTTCACGTCCTAAAAGATTTAATTTTGCCCTCAGATGCAACTGCTGCTAATGCAAAATCTGATGTCATTTTGACTTTTGTTGTATCGTAGGTAACCTTGCTTTTGTCTCTGGATACTTTTAGAATTTTTCAACCTCCTTAGTGTTCTGACATTTGACCTGGGTATATTTAAGAGTGACTCTTGAAAATTTTTTCTTCTGCTTTTATTCAGTGGAGACTTTCAGTATAAAGACCCACATATATTTTTTTCCACTCAGAAAACTTTTTTGTATTGTTGTTCCCATTAAATGAATAATGGACCTAGTAGGTACTTCTCCATATATATATTTTTAATATTCTTAATTCCACATTTTCCTTTATTTTGTATTTTTAAAACTCTGCAATTTTGACTCTAAACATTTGCATATTCTCTTAACTTTGTCTTCAAGATTAATGAAGCTCAGTTGGTAGGTATATCGTTTTGCCATAGAACCACCTAGATTCAGAATGTGGATAACTAGCATTGTGTCATTACTAGCTGTAATAGTCTTAAGCTAGTCAGCTTCTCTCTGCTTCAGTTTCCTCATTTGTGAACTGGAGATGATAAGAGTATCAAATGATTTGTTGTGAGAATGAAATATGTTAAGAATATATCAAGTTTACAGAACAGTACCTAGCCTATCATAACCACTAAATAAATAAACGTTGTCTATTTATTTTATCAAGAAGTTGGGTTTTAGCCCTGCTAATGTATTATTCAGTTTATTCAATAATTTCTATTTCAAAAATCAAGCAAATTTTACTTTCTCTCTTTGCTCTTTACTTAGTTACAGCAAGGTCTGTTTTTCAATGTGTATTTTAGACTAACCTAATCTTTCCTTAGACATGTATTAGAAAGTAGTGATATGATTGTTACTTTTAATGTTTTCTTCTTGAATTACCTGGTATCAACCTTGTCTTTTTTTCATGTCCTTGTTATTCTATCTACATATAATAATCTTTATTTCTTGCTTCATTTTTTTTATGAGAAAGACCAGGTCATTTAATATAGGATGTTGATACAGGTTTTCTCTTCAGTTCTAAGAGATGGCTTCCTAGTAAGGAAGGCTGATGAGTTTCTCCATGTAAGAGGATGGCCATGGGCAGGATGCTACCCTGCAGAGTGCCTGAACATAGCATGACTGCCAAAGTTCAGAAACTTTACTCTTTGACCACAAATGAGGCAAAGATGGTCTTGCATGTTTTCTAAACTTTTTCCCTCAGAAGGAATGATTTCTTTCTCTTTGTCCCCAACACCCACATTTGGAGCTACCCATGGCCTCTCTGTCACTCAATTTAAACAGTGGGTCTCAATTATAAATCTGGCCACAACAGTTGCCGCCTGCGCTTTGTATGTAGGGCAAGGGGGTAGAAGAAGGCAAGCTCAGGCCAGCTCAGATGTTTTAATTAAAGTTTGGTAATAAATTACCTAGACAATTTCCTCTCATCTTCTCTTCTTTGGATTTATTGATTCTGAACTTAGAGCTTGTCTGCTTGGGGAGGAAATTTTATCTCTGCTGTTTGCAGGTGCCGGTTGCTTTCCTCATTTATCTTCCTAAATCCAACCCAGTTTATTTTTTTCTAAATTCAAGGAATTTTCTGATCAACTGCAGTATACATTTTTTAGAATGTTATGGTTGCATCATTTTATTATTTTGATATAAGAACTCATTATCTAAGAATAATCAGTTCCAGAAAAAAAAAAGTCACTCAAAGTAAATCCACTTAAAGCAAAGATTAAAATTTTATGTGTAGAGAGAACAAAATAGGGTTTGGGAGATTAGCTTAAAAATAAAAAAAATAAATAAATCTTTTCAAGATGCTGTGTAAATTTTTCATCATCAATGTTTATTATTTTTGTATTGACCTGTTTTGTATTATTTTACATTTGATTCTAGCAGTTGCAGTTCTCTGACACCACTTCCATCACTTTCATGAAATCCTGCATCTTTCTTCAGAATTTCAACTTTGATTGTTAAAAATATATGCATTTTTATTGTATTGGGGGATGTTTGAAATATAGGATTGTGAAGGAGATAATAGCTGAAGCAATTTTGATATGATAGACCAAAGAACAGCTGAAGTTAAATGGGAAGAAATATCTGTGGTCATATTATAAATGGTCCTTTGGCAATGACAATTTTAGCTCTATATGCAGCCTCATGGGGGCTCCACCAATAAAGACTCTAAGAAGGAAAACATCTATGTACATACTCTATCAATTCAATAGAATGAATGAAAAGGCTTTTAAAATTTTTGTTTTTCATTTTATTTTTAGTTTTGAATATTTTGGTGAACTTTTACTCTTTTCTATATAAAAAGCTCTATTTTCTGGATTCCATAAAAATCAATATCTCAAACATTTTCTAGCTAAGTAGCTAATTATATTTAAATCCTATTGAGTATTTTTTCTTACCATCCTTTCTATAATATTATTTCCAGTTAAACAAATGATAAGTATTCAAATAAGAATTTAGAGGTAAATTCTTAAGACAGTGCTTCCTAAATTTAAAACAGTAATCAATCAACATTCATTCTGTATCATTTCTATCTATTACTTATATATACACATATTCTTTATGCTCACTTAATTTAAGCCAACCTCACTGGCAGGAGGAGAAACACTAAGATGTTGTTTTATTGGAAAGAATCCTGGACGCTTCCTTACCATGAGCTCTTTTTAATAGGGTAAGGCCTGAGTGATTGCTGCTTTCTATGTAAAAACCTCCTACCCATTATGAAATTTTCCAGTTTTTGCCCACCAACAATTAACAAAAGGTCCAAACTCTTACTAGTCTGTTACTTTCTGCATGCTAGTTTCTTGGGACATTTTCAGGAGGTCTGGGACAAAACTGCACTCTCTTTTTGTCAAAATCTTTTCAGTTTTGTCTTGATTGAAATATATCTTGTTCCTATCTACAGGTATTCTCTGCTTACATATTCGTAAGAGTGCAGTAAAGATCTTAGTTTATCTACCCTATTTTCATAACCTACTTTTACACAGATAAATTTGCTCTATATATAATCCAGGGTCTTTTCATGGTACAAACCCATAGTCAACTGCTAACAAAGATTGTTATTTCATGGGGCAAAACACAGTAAAATTTCTCTGATACTTACAGTATATGTAAAACTTCGTAAATAACCTCTGTTATTCATGAAGGAAACTTGTCCTGTTAATAAAATATGTGCAAATGATTTAAACCAAAAGTTTTGATCATGTTAACAGTTTCAGTGATTATTACTAAAACCTGACTAGATCTAAAATAATTTTTATAAGTTTGAATCTTCATTAATATACTTAATATAATTCCCAAGTAATTCTAACCCACGAGAAGCATATATGGATATGGAGTATAAATGTTAATTCTCCTCATTTCCTATAAAATTCAAGTTTGATTATGTTCATCCTTTCAGTAGAGAAGAAACAACTGAAGTAATACTCTTATTCATTAACTAGGATGAGAGAATGATTGATTGATTGCTTAATATTTAAACTGTTCTTCCATGTGCATTGAATTAACTCCTCTGTTGATAGGGTAGCTGTCATGCATACTGTTTAGACAGCTTAAATAACGAATTATTTCATTAAAAGAACTGCAGTATCATCATTGTTATTTGTTACTCATACAAATTATGCTAATGATTACCATGTCATATTTTAAGAAGCTTAAATGGAATCCTTTAAAATTAAACAATAATTTTAGGACAGTAAAGTAATACACTAAGACACCCCATGTGCAAAATAGGGGTTATGTAAGCCATGATTTTAGAAAACGGCCTTTAGTGTTAACTATATATTTCATTTGTTTATGTATCCTGGAGATTATGTGTATATATATATACACACAATACATATATGTCAAATATTTATATAAATAAATTTATTTATGGATCCTGAATATATTCATATTTATTTGGTACCATTTGTTTATGATGATTCATAAATGATAAGGCTTGAATACTTTTTTCTTTCTTAATTTATAGGCTCAATTGTTAACTCAACTGTACTAAGTATTGTTCAGACCTAGTATCTGGACTAGTGGAAGCCAGTTGAGAGTCAGAACTTGTGTAGCTCTTGTATTTCTTATGTACTAAGATAACTGAAGAGCCGTATTCCTAAACTTCCAGATGTTCAACTACTTTTCTATCAGATGGAAAATAACACTGTTACAGGCACTATTAGAAAAGGGCAGACTGATTCATTTCAACTTTCATTCAGGGTATGCTATTTGTAAAACACTGTGCTAGACACTGTGGGGTACATAGGAATGAGAAAACCATCATTATTTTCTATATCTTTATAATTTCAGATGGAGATGAGTGATATAACAATTAAGCAGAGAATAATGCAGAACAAAATAAAATGTGTGTCATAGAAATTATACATAAATTACCATAACAGTTTAAGAAAGGAGCAATCATATCCAATTGTAAGGAATCAAGAGAGGATTTACAAAAATGTGGGCTTTCTGAGTGGGCCTTAAAGGATATTAAGGGATGACCTTATAGGATATCAATGTAAAGGATTGATATAATTTACACAGGTAGAGATGAGGTACTAAGATATTCTAGTTAAAAGGAAAATAGGAAAACTTAAGGCATGCTTAAGGGATGGCAACTAGTTCAGGGTTAGAAATATAAACACAGTATGTATTATCTGATCATTACTTTATTTCATCTCTGATTTTTTATCACTATTACCTCTAAAGAAGTAAAATTCCACCTGAGAAGCAAAACCTGGGGAAGATGGGTCTTCCTCAGTTCTATGACTACAATACTCTAGGTTTTCTCTGTGTGTGTGTGTGTGTGTGTGTGTGTGTGTGTGTGTGAGAGAGAGAGAGAGAGAGAGAGAGAGTGTGTCTGTAGGAAAAAGCCTCTTTTATGATGCCAACCCTAAATGCAAGCTCCATATTCCTGAAGTAACTAAATGAATGTGCAATATTCTGGTAAGACTTCCAAGGTCAATAGTAGTGTGATATAGCTATTTATCAACTCTTCTCACAAATTCTCCAAAAAATAAACAATAAAGTATATATAAGCAGAGGAGTAGCAACTACTTGCCAAGTACTTTCTAGAAAATTCCATGAGTGTCTTCTGGATAGGGTGAGGGACATAATTGAAGGGCAGTATCCTTTCCTGTGCTATTCCATCATCACTACACCTGGAAGAGGACCTTGTCTGGTTAAGTAAGGGAGGACACTTAGACCACTGCTATTATTCCTATTTCTGATAAAGTAGTGACAAAGTTAAGCTTAGGATTATTCAGAGAGCGTTAACATGTTCAAATCTTGAGGCTCTGTTACTTCTGTAGGATACAAAAATTTGGTCACATCAAAAAGGTTTCAAGTGGTCTCTGTCCTTGCCCCTTGCATGCAGTCATATCAAAGAAAGACATGACAAAACATGGTGGGTGAGGAAGAAAGTTTTACCTGCTATAACTAACAATTTGCATTTGGTCCCTATCCACTTCCTGGAGATTGCTAGCTTTTCAAATTGGTCTTGATTTGCATGGCCTGCTCTGAAAGATCTGAGACAAATATGTTTGAATCAAAATTAAATGTTACTTAAATATAAACTAATCCCTTGCTAAGCTGATGTTGATATTATGTTGGGGGAAGATCTCCATTAAAGAATTTAAAATCCTTTGTAAATTCATAAGTATATTTCACTAATACCAAAGAAGGAAAAAAATTGTTCCTTTTGTATTCAAATCCTGACTTTGCTACTTACTAATTATTGACTCTAAATGTATCACTTTACACCAGTTATTTTTGATTTCAGCTAAAGGACATCAACTCTGTGAGATTTGGCTTCCTTCTTTATAAATTGGGTAACAAGAATTGTTATTTATAATATTGCTAATATTAATATTCACATTTTACAGATGAAGAATTCAAGCCACAGAGAGTGTAAGTAACTTCTCCAAGGTCAATATAGCTAGGAAGAGTAGACCCAGACTTTGACCAAGGCACTATCTCTGGAGTCCACGCTCATACCACTATGCCAAGAGGAGAAATCAGCAAAGAAAACTGGAAAAGAGTATCATCACAGGGACAGTAATTTGGAATGTTTAAAATATATATTACCAAATTGTATTTATGAATAGAACAATAAACACCAATTAGTCTGTTATTAACATAGTAAGTTTGTGGAAAGCAATTTTGAAGAAAAAATTAATATATGTAGCAAGGTTCTGTATCACTAAAAACACACATTAGAAATTATCCAGTCATACAACAGAAGGATCATGGAGCAAAGATTTAGAAGATAATGTTTCTTTCTTTATTCCTCAGTGGTGACAACATCTATAGGTTGGAAGAGATCAGAAAAAGTCATGTGGACCATGTGGTAGCTTCAGCTACCACAGTTCCACATACACCTTTTTAGATAACTATTCTGAGGCAACCATCTAAGTAGTGGTTCTTTCCATTAGATGAGTCAACATCGTCTGAACAACGTGTTTCAATGGCTGTCAAGATATTGAAAGATAGTCAAGAAGCTGTTCTTAAATTATAGCTTACTGGGCACATTTTCAGATAATTAATGTTCAGAACATTATGATTTAGCTAACTATTTCTGAAAATAGCACATTTTAATGTATAACATAATCTCATACCTTCTTGACATCACAGAACACTATAAAATCATATTGCTGACTTTTTTGAGTAGTTTTGAGAACAGTCAATTTGAAAAGAAAAAATCTTGGACTGAGAGTAAAATATAAAATAATATTTCATGCAGGATATTTTTGATCCATTAGTATTCAAGTTCTTGGTCCTATTATTCTTAGATGTCATGACCTTTTTGTTTCCTATTCGTCACATGCATTGTATTTAATATAATATATTATGACTTAATTTGAATTCATTAAACTATACAATTAACTGTATATATTTTTGGCTGCCTTTTTCCCCAAAATGATTCTCAGAGATTTACACATTAAAGGCAAATGAAATGTCCTTGAGAAAGATTCAGTAACTGGGCCTTAGTAAATATTATAAAAACAATAATTTCTTCATCAGTATGGGGAGCCAGTCTCAAAAAGCCTAAAGAATATGAATTAAATGTTCTCTGGGAGAAATGGAGAAGGTTAAAATTCATTTTAACTGATAGGCTTTCTATGGGAAAATAAGCGATGCAGACAATACCAAATATAGTTTTACTTTTATAGTCTTCCCAAATATGTCTTCTAACGGGAAAGTAATTATTTCCGTTGTAAACTAGCTTCTTATAATAGTTATAGATTTTATATTTAATTATCCTTAATGAGATATATATGAGTTTAAAAAATATTAAATGAAAAAATCTAACAGCTTTCTTTTAAATGCAGTACAACCCATGAATTGCATTTTTTTTTTTTTTTTCAGTACGCGGGCCTCTCACTGTTGTGGGCTCTCCCGTTGCGGAGCACAGGCTCCGGACGCGCAGGCTCAGCGGCCATGGCTCACGGGCCCAGCCGTTCCGCGGCATGTGGGATCTTCCCGGACTGGGGCACAAACCCGTGTCCCCTGCATCGGCAGGCGGACTCTCAACCACCGCGCCACCAGGGAAGCCCCAACCATGTATTTTTAAAGTTCTGTTTTGTTATTACCATGTTTATTTAACTTAGTTGGTTAGTGTGTACTGCTAATGAAGCTGAGGGCATGGGTGACATCCATGTTCAGGGCAATTAGTTTTACTCTGTCCACAGACCCTAATCCTAACCTAAGGCAAGTTGTACTAAAATTGAATGTCCTCCATTACAAGGCAGACACCACAGGGAAATATGTGGTTCTCTTATCCCAACTGGAAAAATAATTTGGTTTCTATGTCTGAACAAGTCAAATCACTGTATCTTACATAAACACAGCACATCATTATTTTTAAAATTACCTTTATTGTATGCTATTTTTTCTCAAATTGTTTTAAAACAAATTAGTTCATTGATATTAAATCCTTTTATTTTGATTACCCCTTGCATATACTATACTCTGAATCACAGAGAGATGAATGTTGCACTTAGAGTCATGATCTTACAAAAATAGTCTCAACTTTCATTTTATTCTCCAAGAGTCTACAAATAAAAAATATCATTTGAACATTCTGTTTTAACATTAAGTTTGATCAATGACCTTTATTCATTGCAGTGGTGTTTTTTTGAGTTTGGTTTAAGTTTCCCATAAGTGTCTTGAGCTTTTAGAACTGCGCATATATCTCCTACCATTAGTTAGTCCCTAAAAGTGTGGCTGAATATTTTAAAAGAGCTTATAAATCATTACAATTAACAACTTTTCGAACTGTCCATCCAAAGCAAATGGCTTGACATGCCATCTGTTATTTTTCCTTTAACGCCCTCTAGTCTGTTTCTCTAAGGCAGCCATTTAACATTTAAAATGATGTTCCTTTTTAAGATGTGTGATGGGCTGAGGAAGACAAGCTTTTGTTTTAATTATCAACAATTTCTGTGATGCGATATAATTTTTTCAGTACTCAGGGCCCTTTACAAATCAAAAAGAATCCAAGTAAAACAGTAATTAATGTCAAATCACTAGTCACAAAAGGCCCTATTTAATTAAAAAGTTCTAATCTTTGATTAAACCTCATCACACATTCTTCTGATTGCAAACTGTTGTCTGAAAATGGAATGTAATTGCGTACACAGTCTATTGTCTCTCTAAAATGACACCTGCAAATTATATAAAATGACTATGGTTTGCTTAAAGTTTGAAAATTATTCTTAAGCTATATTTTTATATTAATTGTTTTTCTCCTTTTGCCATTATAATTGGAAGCCTTCTTTTTCATTGAACAACATACCAGCTAAAAAATAGAGTCAAGTAAATTTACCTATGATTTATTAAAAATCTGTTGACAAGGATATTTTGGACCAACTATTTTTTGAAGTTGAAATTAAAGAGAGTAACTTTATTCTTATAAATTCAATAGAAAAGCTGTGAAAAAAATGCAATTTTGGGTCAAATTACTATGACATATTTTGTGCTTATATCTAGAAATATTTAAAAATCTAAGTGATTTTTTTTAAATTCCCACTTTTTTTAATACTTCTCATATTGTAAGACATAGTGTCTTTTATTGCATATTGAAACCACTGATTGTTAATTCAGTTTTATATATGCTTTCCATTACATTTATTTATTTTGTGATCATAGTGTTAGATTTAATTACAGTTCTCCTAAGTTTGGACATAGAAAATGTATTATTTTAATTAGATCATTTAAAAATAGGTATAGGCAAATTCCCTGGCAGTCCAGAGGTTAAAACTTGGTGCTTTCACTTCTGGGTCTGAATTTTATCCCCAGGTTCAATCCCTGGTCAATGAACTAAGGACCTGCAAGCCAGGTGGTGCAGCCAAAAAATAAATAAATAAGTGAATTTGGTAAAGTTGCAGGATTCAAAATTAATACACAGAAATCCCTCGTATTCCTATACACTAATGACAAAAGATCAGAAAGAGAAATTAAGGAAACAATCCCATTACCATTGCATCAAAAGAATAAGATACCTAGGAATAAACCTACCTAAGGAGGCAAAAGACCTGTACTCAGAAAACTATAAGATACTGATGAAATAAACCAAAGATGACACGAACAGATGGAGAGATATACCATGTTCTTGGATTGGAAGAATCAATATTGTGAAAATGACTATACTACCCAAAGCAATCTACAGATTCAATGCAAACCCCATCAACTCACCAATGGCATTTTTCACAGAATTAGAACATTATGGTTTAATCACAAGATAGTGAATATAGTCCCCTGCATTATACAGTAGGACCTTGTTGTTTATCCGTCCTATATACAATAGTCTTCATCTGCTAATCCCAAACTCCCAGTTTATCCCTCCCCCACCCTCCCCTCACTTGACAACCACCAATCTGTTCTCTGTATCTGTGTCTGTTTCTGTTTTGTAGATATATTCGTTTGTGTCATATTTTAGATTCCACATATAAGTGATATCATATGATATATGTCTTCCTCTGTCTAACTTACTTCACTTAGTATGTTAATCAATAAGTCCATCCATGTTGCTGCAAATGGTATTATTTCATTATTTTTTATGGCTGAGTAATATTTCATTATATGTGTATATATATATGAACACCACATCTTTACCTGTTCATCTGTCGATGGACACAGGTTGTTTCCATGTCTTGGCTATTGTAAATAGTGCTGCTATGAACATAGGGATGCATGTATCTTTCAAATTATAGTTTTGTCTGGATATATGCCCATGGGTGGGATTGCTGTATCATATGGCAACTCTATTTTTAGTTTTTTAAGGAACCTCCATATTCTTCTCCATAGTGGCTGCACCAATTTACATTCTCACTAGCAGTGCAGGAGGGTTTCATTTTCTCCACACCCTCTCCAGCATTTATTTGTAGATTGTTTAATGATGGCCATTCTGACAGGTGTGAGGTAATACATCATTGTAGTTTTGATTTGCATTTCTCTAATAATTAGTGACAACATCTACACTTTAAATAAAAACTTATTTTGTATAGTTACCACATGAATATAAAAATAGAATATGTAAATACTTTTTATTATATTGATTAAAACCATATAAATTTTAATTGAAACTTTAACAGCAAGCTGTTGTACTTATGATAGTTTATTATCTCATAAATTATTTTTAATTCTAATATCAAGCTAATGACTAAAGAAATAGAAATGCTGTCTTGAGTCTTCATCTTAAAGTAGAATTAAGTTCTTGATTATTATCATAACACATCTTAAACTATAGCATCAAGTCATTTATATGCATGATACATATGAGTGAAGCAGTTTGCTAAAATTTGTGGAGCTGACACTTCAGTAAAAAATGAAATTAACTTCATAAAGATAATTGAAAGAGTAAAGCAAGCTGAAAGGCATATAAAATGATTCAAAAATTAATGCTGTCAAGTATTTAACATACGGTGTCAAAATTGATAACTATCTATGGAAAATGAAAATATAAATATAAATTCTTATTGAATTTTGATGGCTTTCTTCTTTGAAAACTTAACAGACTATTATAATTCTTTTATACATAATAATGTAATAAATTGTCTAATTCTGGAGGCAGTTCCTGTGATAAGAAAAATTCTACTAGATCAGTTAAACGGGCAATGAGACTTTATTAAAGACCTTGCAATAAGGGAGAAAGACTGAACTCAACTCCACTGAAAAAAATTGCAGGAGAGTTTTTAAATGCTGGGATGAGCTGGTACAAAAGGACTAGAGGACATTAGTGGTGAGGTTTGGTCACCGAGGTTATCTGTATTTGCTCATTGTTACTATAGAAATTAGCTGGAAGGTAGGGGATTAATTACCTTTAAAAGAGATGACTACCAAGTCCTCCAGAAATATATTCCTTGGTTGTCGAATATTTACATTTCAAAGAGGCAGAGAAAGAATTTACAGCTGCAAGTTTGTTAAGTAAATACCCTATGAAAAGTCAGAGGCCTGGAGTCACGAACAAGTCTGTCTGCAGTTTAGTCAAGCTAAGGGGAATGTTAAGGTCTTCTTGGTCAGATGATTTGTTTCACATTTTACTTAAAATGAACATTTTGTGAAGAGGTGGAGATGACACTAATAATAGTTTGTCAATTTTTTCTATTGCTCACTTTGGACTCCAATGAGTCCTTGTTAATTATTATATCTTAAATACCAGGATTTTAAAAAATATTAGGCTTCTTCCAAATGTGATTCCTATGACACCAGCACTGAACTGGATCATGTGTTATATCATCTGTCATAGACTCATTTAATGTCATTACAGCACCCTAAAGTAGATATTTCTATTATCTCCATTTTATAGTTGAGGAAATGGAAGTACAGAAACATTAAAGTAACTTGCTCAAGATCAAACACCTAGCACTTGCTTGAGCTGAGATACAAACTGGTTCACCTCTTGGTGGGTGTTGAGTAAAGAGACAAAACAAAGGCAAAGAGTAGAATGCTTGCAACAAGAAAGGAAAACACAGGGAATCTTTCCCGAAGCAGTGTCTCCCTGAACAGCAAAATTCAGGAAGTTTTAAGCTAAGGGCACATGCATATTAATGAAGGGGCTTGAGCAGAAGAGAATTCAGCATAGAATTGGGGCAAATATCGACAGAGTCCAAGCTTTAGCTTTACCCCTGGGTTTAACATCCATGGATTCAACCAACCAAGAATGGAAAATATTGCAAAAAATACTAGAAAATTCCAAACTGCAAAACTTGAATTTACTGCATGCCAGGAACTATTTACATGACATTTACATTGTGTTTACAACTACATGCATAACATTACATTGTATTAGGTATTATAATTAATCTAGAAATTAGTTAAGGAATACTGAAGGATGTGCATAGGTTATATGCAAATACTACTCCATTTTATGTAAGGGACTTGAAAATCCACTGATTCTGGTGTCTGTGGAGGTCCTGGAACCTATCCCCACTGGATACCAAGGGATGATTGTACAAGTAAACAAATACATTTCTGGATTTAATTTGAAAAGCATCTTTCAAATGATGAAATTAACATCACCTGTGAAAAGAATTGGGACCTAGTTAAACACAAAAGGTTTTTCACTGCAGAATAAACCATTGACAAAATGAAAAGACAACCTACTAACTTGGAGAAAATATTTTGAAATGATATGACTGACAAGAGGTTAATAATGAAAATATATGAACAGCTCATACAACTCAATATCATAGAAAAAAGAACCCAATTAAAACACGGTCAGAAGATCTTAATAGACATTCTCCCAAAGAAGATATGCAGATGGCCAACAGGCACATGAATGACTACATTGCTAATCATCAGAGAGATGCAAATCAAAACCACAATGAGATATCTCCTCATACCTGTCAAAATGGTTATCATCAAAAAGCCTACAGATAACAAATGTTGGGAGTATGTGGAGAAAGGGGAATACTATCCCACTGTTGGTGGGATTGTAAATTGGGACAGCCACTATGAAAAGCAGTATGGAGGTTCCTCAAAACTCTGAAAATAGAACTACTATATGATACAGCATTTCCACTGCTGGGTATATATCTGAAGAAAATGAAAAAAAAAACTAACTCAAAAAGATACATTCACCCCAAAGTTCATACCAGCATTATTTACAATAGCTAAGATATGGAAGCAAATTTTAGTGTCCATCAACAGATGAGTGAATAAAGATCATATATACAAAATGGAATATTACTCAGCCATAAAAATAATGAAATTCTACTATTTGCAACAACATGGCTGGACCTAGAAAGTATTATGTTTAGTGAAATAAGGCAGAAAGAGAAAGACAAACACTTTATGTTATCATTTATATATGGAATCTAAAAACAAAAATGAATGTATGCAACAAAAGAGTAATGGACTCACAGATATAGAGAACAAATTTGGGGTTACTAGTGGAGAGAGGGAAGTGGGGAGAGGTGAGATAGGAGTTTGGGATTAAAGAGAAACAAACTACCATGTACAAAATAAATAAGAAATGAGTATATATTATACAGAACAAGGAAATATAGCCATTATTTTGTAGTAACTTTAAATGGAGTATAATCTAAAAAATATTGAAACACTATGTTGTACACCCAAAAGTAATATAATATTGTTAAATCAGCTATACTTCAATTAAAAAAAAAAGAATTGGGGCTTTTTGTTTTTTGGCCTTGGAAAACAAAGTAGAAAAATCTAAATAACACTCTGTGTATGTAAATTTTTCCTTTATATTGATTTGACATTTTACATTAGGCCATGTCATTTACCTTTTCCTTATAGGATGATTATGATTATGAAAATGATGATGATAAAAACTGAATTTATTATTATAACTCCTAGGTAATTTGCATTCAGTAGCTGATTTAACATTGAAATATCATCATGAGCTGTTTTTTTCCCCAATAGTGTTGATTTGATTTATTTCATTAGATCAATACCACTTACTTTTATTTTATACTACAATAATAGTAATAATAAAAACATTTGTTTGTCACTTATTACTTGTCAAGACTTGTATCAAACTTTTACATCTAATAGCGCATTAACTAATTAACACACAGTCACAGATAGAATAAGAAAATGGCCTGCAGTAACGCAGCAAGTAAATGGTGGCAACAGGATTCAAATTGAGGAAACCTTGCTTTGTAACCTTCACCCTCAAATGCAAAGCTCAGCTGCCTCATCTAATATTCCCAGTTTTATGTTATTAATACACAGTGAGTAAAAATAAAATAGATTCAAAATGTCATGAATCCTTTCGTTATATATCTGATAGCTCTGTGACCCTGGGAAAGTTATTTGATGTCTCTGACCCTGTTTCCTCTTTGAAAAATGAGAATGATAATTTCTGACACACCTATTTTAGGAGAGAATTGCATAATTAAAATAAGCATAAAAGTGTTTTATGAACTGAAAGATAGAATACAAGTTCTAGTTAATATCATATTTGTCATTACCTTCTCCTCCAAATATAAATATATAAATAAAAATAAAAATGAGTCTGGTAGACCCAGAAAGTTACAATTTAACCCCCAATTTTCAATTGAGGAAGAAATGCTTCATTTTATCCTTAAAAAGTGAATAAGTACACTTAAACATATATTTAAGTTAAAAAACTTATTTTTGAACCCTTTAAACTTTTCCTACATTTATTTCATGTTTTTAAGCTTAATAGATTTATTTATTTAATGTAATATATTTATTGTTGTATAAGCAGAGCATTTGATTTAAGCTGTGGTTTGCTGCTTTATCAAGGTACTCAGTCTTACATAGACAAAAGTTTTTACTAATAAAAGAAAAGCTTCCTAAAAATCAAGCATACAATTAATCTTTAGAAGTGCATGCCTTTATAAATAAAAATATAAATTATATTAATTATCAAATTATTTTTAATTTGTTAGTTTGTCAACTGACAAAAATGTTTGATAATATCCACTAATGGGAAGATCCAGAGAAATAGACAGTGCATACACTGTGGTGAGATTCTAATTTGGTCCTGCTTTATGTTTATAAATGTTGACAGTTTCAAATGTAAAGAATAACTGCAAAAATAATGAATAAAATAAAAAATAATAAAGGACTTTCATGTATCCTTCATCCAGCAAGCCCAGGTTTCCCAGTAAAGTCCTTTGTAGATCCAATCTGGAATCATTATAAAACCCAGTTATATGTCACTGTCTTTGAACTGGGAACAGTCCTTCAATTTCTCCTTCACTTTCCCAAGTTTGGCATGTTTGAATATTACAAGTCAGTTATTTCTTAGATTTATTTGTATGACTTTCTTATTGTCACTGTAACAAATTGCCACAAGCTTAATGGCTTAAAGAAACACAAATTTAAAATAGTATTTTACAGTACTAGAGGTCAGAACCAAATGGGTCTCACTAGGCTAAAATCAAGGTGTCAACCTGAGCGTTTTTCCTCCTAGAAGCTCTAGGAGAGAGTGCTTCTTTCCTTTTCCTTTTTTTTGAGTTAGAAGCCACATTCATTTCTTTTTGTTTGTTTGTTTGTTTGTTTCGGTACGCGGGCCTTTCACTGTTGAGGCCTCTCCCGTTGCCGAGCACAGGCTCCGGACGCGCAGGCTCAGCGGCCATGGCTCACGGGCCTAGCCACTCCGCGGCATGTGGGATCTTCCCGGACCGGGGCACGAACCCGTGTCCCCTGCATCGGCAGGCGGACTCTCAACCACTGCACCACAAGGGAAGCCCTGAAAGTAAGTTTTATATACCATAGCCATTTACTTCTAAATATTTTAATACATATTTTCTGAAAATAAGAATATTGCCTTACATAACCCCAAGTACAGTTAGTTATTGGCATGAAAACATGTAACATTGATACTTCTTTTATCTGATTGACTATGTGTATTCCAATTTTGTCACTTTATCCAGTAATGCCCTTTATAGCATTTTTTAAAAGAACAGGATTCCGTCTAGAATCAGGTATTACAATTAATTGTCATGTTTCTTTAGTCTGCTTTAATCTGAATTATTTCCAAAGCCTTTCTTTGTCTTTTATGACATTGACATTTATGAAGACTATAGTTCCCTTAACTTTCTAGTACATTATGTCTATACATTATTAAAATATGCATTTCTTTGGACATAGCTAATTAACTTCTCATAAATTAATTTTATGTGAAAATATTTCCACATGTATAGAAAAATATGTTAATAATTGTGCAAATTTCAACATTTTAAAATAAAACATAAAAAGAAATCTATATATCTATTAAGAGATAATTAGTTATACACATGATTATGTGTCTACACAATGAAACCCTACATATTTATTCAAAAGCTTAATGTTTTAGTATGGAAAGATGTGCTTGATTTATCATTACTGGGAGAAAAATAAATTATATAAAAGAGTGATAAGTACTGTAATTACATACATACCCTACCTATGTGGTATATCTTACCTATGTGGTAGGGTGCTGCTGCTTTTATAAATACTGAATGAACCACATTTTGAAAAATTTTATATTACTATTATTTTGTACTAAAAACTGTTTCATATCAAATACACAAATGTAGAATATTTTTCAAATTATATTTTAATTCTAATCTAAATAATTAAAACCTCTCTTACTAAAAAAAATTTAGAAATTTTACAATTCAGCAGTTTTCTGACATTAGATATCTATAAGAATTTTAGTGAAATCTAAAAATACTATTGAAACCTCAAATATTTTATGCATCATGGGATTTCTAATAGCAATTCTCTACAAATTCAGAAAAACTGTATCCACTGGCATTTTGGAATATGTAAGGTTATTATTAATTAATTTAACTGAAAAATTTTGGCAACATGTCCAGTATATAGTCCAAATTGCACGCTGAAGATAAATGTCTATGTGTTAAATATCCAAATAATGTGTAGAAGTTATCTTTTGCATCAACCTGTAGACATTCAGCAGAGAAAGCCCCATGTAGAAATGCCCTCACATAATCAAGAAGCATGACAATTTCCCCCCCACACACACCAAAATCATGCAATAGGCAACAGAATATTGCTGCTAATTGGTATATATTTTTCTTCTAAAAGTGAAAATTCTAACCTTTTACTTGACAGATGTTTGGGTAAAATGCCTGTAACATTTTGAGAGCTTATCTGTGCTCTTTACAGTTGTGTTTATACTTCTACACATTCAGGAGCAAATAAATGAAAAAGTAAACAAAAGTAAAAATATGACCTAGTTAGCTATTTACCGATAAACATATAGATCAAAAGCCAGTTAATTTCAAATATGTAAAATATTTAGTAGATTAATCTAATAAAATAGCGACCTAGAAAGCACATTTCTAAACATTTGGAACATTTGAGAACAAATGGCATGTAGGATGGTCAAGAGATTAGTAATCATAAATAAACAAAATTATGTATTTTTAAAACAAATATAATTCTTTTTTTTTAACATCTTTATTGGAGTATAATTGCCTTACAATGGTGTGTTAGTTTCTGCTTTATAACAAAGTGAATCAGCTATACATACACTTATATCCCCATATCTCCTCCCTCTTGCGTCTCCCTCCCACCCTCCCTGTCCCACCCCTCTATGTGGTCACAAAGCACCGAGCTGGTCTCCCTGTGCTATATGGCTGCTTCCCACTAGCTATCTATTTTACATTTGCTAGTGTATATATGTCCATGCCAGTCTCTCACTTTGTCACAGCTTACCCTTACCCCTCCCCATATCCTCAAGTCCATTCTCTAGTAGGTCTGCGTCTTTATTCCCGTCTTGCCCCTAGGTTCTTCATGAGCATTTTTTTTTTTTTTAGATTCCATATATATGTGTTAGCATACAGTATTTTAAAACAAATATAATTCTTAAATGCTCACTATACCCGTTTTTGTTATAATTTAGCTACAAAATGGACTAATAATATAATAGTTGTGAGAACTGTTTTTTAGAGTTAGTAAAATCCTTCCCAAATATCATCTGGTCCTCAAAAATTTGGGAAGGAAGAACATCAGATATTTTACCACTATTTCTGAGACGATAAAATTTAGTCTCTGGGAAGTTAACTGATTTACATACTGGACCAGATGAAACCAAAATCTCCCAGCAACACTTTCGACATCATTAATGATGCAGCCTATGCTGAACAGCCCACCCCTACACCACACCAAGGATCTCAGAAACTTTTAGGCACATTTAAGACTGCCAATGATCCTACGTATTTTATTATTCACTTTGGTTATATTTATGAGTGTTTTGTTGAATAAAGCTATTTATTTATTTATTTTGCAGTACACGGGCCTCTCACTGTTGTGGCCTCTCCCGTTGCGGAGCACAAGCTCCGGACGCGCAGGCTCAGCGGCCATGGCTCATGGGCCTAGCTGCACAGCGGCACGTGGGATCTTCCCGGACCAGGGCACGAACCCCTGTCCCCTGCATCAGCAGGCGGACTCTCAACCACTGCTCCACCAGGGAAGCCCAATAAATTTATCTATTAATGCTTTTGTTGAAAATGCTCACTAAGAGTACATCAAGCAATTAGCTTTGTTTAGTTCTTTTGTCATAGATATCTTAAACCCATGAAGGTAAATGATAGGTGTATTTAATAGGGCAGAAATGAAGACAACTTTGAGTTCCAATAATTTAATCCACACATTTATAAAAAATAGTATTTTATTAATGTGGCACTCATCTAATTGATTCATTAAAGAAACCTATCAAATATTGAACCTTACGCATACAACAATATTGAGACATAGCAATTAGGATGCCTTATCTGAAGACTAAAGTCACAAAAATAAAAGTGGAAGGTACTAATAAATCTTTTCCCTTTGAAATATTATGTTACAGCATACCAAGTCAATGGCTTCTTATTTCATGTACCTATAAATTAATTCTTCTCTTTAATGTTGACTGGTTTCCCACAACACACTAAATTAAAATGGAATATTTGTCATGGACCTACCCCAAGGATGATGCTTTTCTACTTGAAGGATAAATTATGAAGAATGTAACAATAGAAAACAAAAGAAAGTAATTACAAACAATCAATTGTTTCTTGTGGAACTCCAGTGTTTTGGAAAACTGAGTGATCTCTGTAAGTAAAAGACTTGCCAGGTGGGAAGAAGAGCAAAAGCAAACATGGAAATTAATATTGTGTATATGAGAGAGAATGAAGTGACTGAAATTAAGACACTGGTGAGGGGAAATTGTACTACTAGGTTATTAATGTATTTTCTTTAACATAAATTTGTATGTTTTCATAATAGAAAATTTATAAAATTGATGATAGTAAGAAGTCACCCACCACCCTACCACCCAGACAAAAATGCTTATCTCCCCACTTAATTTTATGTACAAATGTGTATATACAAGTTTTAAGAAAGTTGTAATATTATATATACTGCCTTATTAAATGCTGTTTAATGTAAGTTTTTGTGTTGTTCTATTTTATTACTTTTTCTTATACTAACTTTTGAGTAGAATGCTAACATACAGCTGTTCTGTAAATTATTTATCTAACCCCATTGTATAAATCCCTTTGGCAAAATGTTCTTCCCAAAGATGTTCACATCCTAATCCCTGGAATCTGAAAATATGCTACAATTTGTGAAAAAGGGGACTTCACAGGTGTAAATAAGGTTACAGACCTTAATTGGGAGAGATTGTCTGAATTATTTGAGTGGACTCAATCTAATATGAACCCTTAAAAGCAGAGGATTTTCTCCAGCTGGAGGCAAGAGATGCTGCACAAGAGGAAGTCAGAGAGATTCAAAGCTTGAGAAGAAGTTGGCTTTGCTACTTTGAAGATGGAGACGGCAATTTGACAAGGAATACAGACAGTCTCAGGGAACGGAGAAAAACTCTTGGCTGACACTAGCAAGGGAATGGAGGCCTCATTCTCACAGTCACACAGAAGTGAATTTGACCAACAACCCTAAATCATGGACAAAGGACTTTACTTGTCTGCCTTCTTCACTATTATGATTCCAGAACCTAAAATGTGCATCTCGTTTGCTAAATCAATGAATGAATTATATTTCTGCATTTGTAGATTGTTCTTTAATATCACTTCTACAATTTGTTTTGGCCTCTTGTGAGATGATTCTTTCATATATATATATATATATATATATATATATATATATATATATATATATGAAGGAGCCAGAAGTTCTGTATTAAATATGTAGTATTGTTAGAATGAGAAATTTAGAAGAGGAATCTATTTTGTAGGAGGAAAGAAATGCAACAAACTGGTTACTAGAAATAAAAAAGAATTCATTTAGTAAAATCAGGAAAGCACTGTATTGTTTAGCCAAACTTACAGAAAGAGAAACAAAATAGGGAGAAGAAACATGCAGACTGTGGAAATTGCCCATTTACTCTGGTACAGGAGGGAAGAAGCAAGAATGCAGGACGGCGAGTAAAAATATATGGAGTCAAGGTTTTATTCAAGACTGAAGAGTCACTCCTGGTTACAGGGAGGAGTGTAGAATGAGTCTGTGTAATAAAGGAAGTCATGAGGAGAGAAATGTATATCATTTGTAAAAACTTAAATTGCGTCCAAATGCTGAATAGCTTCTGGGATGCTGTAGAGCTGTGTTTTCTACTACCGTTGGGCTACAATATTTGCCTACAAGTCAAGGAATTCTGCTTTCCATGCTGTCTTGCTCCTCTTCCCATCAACTTGCTCTCTGAAAATGTCACTTAACCTAGAAATAGCAGAAGCCCACCCTTATGTTGAGCGGTGGGTTTGGAACTTGAACAAATGTAGCAGCTGCTGCTCATTTGCTCTCTTAGCCCACAGGGTGGAGCCCACCCAGAGCAGCACGGGGGAACATCACTTGGAGATAACACTTAACAATATATTTTCATCATCCTTGAAATTCAAAAATTAAAGGACTATTTCTGTGTTGGCTTTTACATTTTGCTTGGTAGTCAATAAGCTATTTTAATTAACAAAACTGGGTCTTTGTTTACCCCCAAACTTTTTCCCTCATATTTTATGGTTATAGATCTTCCTTGTTTTCCCATTCTATTCTGTTCTCTCTTTTACAAGTTCTGTTATTTATTATTGTGTTCTGTTAATGGATACCCTGCACCTGTCATTGTATTTAGTTTTCTCTGATTTTATTTCTCTCCATGGGCCCCTTTTCTCTGAGTTACAGAAGAATATCCGATTTTTTCATGTATTTCTTTACCTTTTTTCTTTAATATTCTTTCTGTTGTTGACTGCACCTACTGTAGTTTTACATTTTGCGGTTGTGACTTTTCAAATTTTATACTATTTCTCTTTCATGGCTACCTCTTCAAGTTTCTTGGATTCACTATCCCCAAAAATAGTTTTGAGAATATGAACTAAAATTTTGGAAAGACTTTCTGCATTAATTCCACTTCACAAGAGAATATATGCTTCCTGAATATGGTCCTGAAACTGCCCTCCTCAGTACCTATCTTTCAGGATGATACACTTACCCTGTTCACCTTCAAAGAGGGAGATGATTGAGGGTAAAGACAATTTCCCCAAGAGAATGATCAGATCCTCAGATTTTGATCAGACCCAGACAAAAGTAAAGGCTCAGTCATCTGCTGCACATCCCAGAACTACTGATAAAACAAAATATGCAGCCACCCTCTCCCCACAGCCTACTCTTTTGGCTTCTTCTCTCCAGTGTATAAGATACTTATATTTTTCCTAAATCTCTTCCTCTTACTCCCAGGGAAGTGGCTCTGGGGAGCTAAGATTTGAGAAGTTTCCTTCCATCTAGTTCCATCTCAACTGTATCCATAAAACACTCCTCATTATTCAAATACGTCATCATTGCCCTTTCCACACGATGCACAATTTTCTTTATTTTTCCTTTATTTTTCTAATGAATTTTCAATGACAATTTAGCAAGGTTTGAAGCAAGGGAGGGATAAGTGACATCTGCACATGTCACCAATTCACTTTGAAACTAATATTTCCGATTAAACAAGATTTTAGACTTGGATTAATCAGAATATTTATTTCTTTTAATGTATGTGTGCATTTCAAACAAAGTACTTTGATTACCTTTTCTTGAGTGTTTTCATTCTTAAACAAAACTACTTGGAGTGACACACTATGCTGTCCGCAGTGCTCAAGAGTCTTCTAATCTGGGGTCCGTGGAGCACAAGGAATTCCATGGGTTGCTTATTCATAAATGCTCCCTTAAAAATTGTATTCTGTTTTCAGTGCATGTTTTTATATACAAATGTACTGGAAATCAGTTCTAAAGCATTCAACAAATTCTTGGAAGGGCCCATGACTCAACAGTCTAGTGACCACTTTTGGAATATTGTTAATTTATACTTGTTGAAATGGCTGTCATAAAATAAACTTTTAAATCTTCACTATGTACATGCCTTTCTCTGACTGCTTTTGGCTGTTCACAGAAACAGTGCCTTTTACCTCTAACTAGACAGAATTGTATGTCCATCTTTCAACAGTCAGAGTGAGAAAGATCTTTATATCTCAATGGCCTTTTGGTTGCTAAACCTGAGTAGTAAAATGAAGAGGCTGCTCCCTAGGCAACCTTTTACTTCCCTGCTGCTTGTGAGATTCACTTGTATCACAATAGTTATAATCAATTAAGCTTTCCACTGCAAATGAGGCTTCTGATCAAAGTACAGGAAGCTTTTTCTTTTAAAAAATGGATTTTTCAATTATTAAAATATATCTCATATAGTGCCGTGCATCACATAAATTCATCTCACCTCTCTTAAAACTTTAATTTTAGCAGAGCAAAGCTGCTTTTGGATCTTTTTCCAAAACAGAATTATTTCAATATTTGTACACAGTGAGTTTGCTAATCACGTATGTAAAATTCCAACAAGTGTTTGTGAGAATATTTGTACAAACCAAATTTATAGATCACCATCAAACTTATTGGAAAGGGGTTCTATAGCATTCAGCAGATTCTCGAAAGTATCCTTGTCACAAAAGAGTTTAAGTAACACTGTACTTTATTGATACACCTTCAGAATCTAGTTAATTTATATTTGTATAAATGGCTGAACAGTGCAATCATTTTAAATTCTTTATTTTTTATGCTTTTCTCTGGTTCCTATGCCTCAATCAAATCATTTAGAAGGAAAAAAATAGATAATCTCAACTTATCTAATTATTATAGCCAATACATTCAAGAATTTAATCTGTACATTTTCTAAGATGAGTTGGCCAATATTTAAATAAGTACTCAAGCATTTAAATTCCTTTTGTTTAATACTATATTTATGTTTGTCACATAACAAACTTATACTGTGATGACCAACTTTAGTGAGAAATAAAGATATATTACTCATTTACTGCCAAAGTTGGATTTAAGTTGTTCAATGTTTAATTAAAATATTGCACATCATTATATTCCTATTTTAGTATTGGCAGTTTGTAAGTGACCATGGGCTTTTTTTCTCTCATCTTTTCTAGAAACAGTTAACACTGACTCAGAAAGATGTGGACACTCTCTGAGAATCTGAGGTTAGAAATTAGGTTTCAGCAGCTCCAAAAATCAACCCAGCCATGGTAATTTTAAAGATGATTCATCCCAGTGATTCCTCTTACTTAACATTTAGCATGATTTCAGAAACACCGCTTGAGTAAGAGCAGAAATAATTTTATTGGATGTGTACTTTTTATGTATATTTAGGAGGGAAAAACTAAACAAAGGTGCTCTACCTAAAGCAAAAGTCTGATATTTCCAGGGTGACAGACAATAGCTTTTTAACAGTGCTTGATTTTCAATTGAACTGCTCAGAATATTTAAAAGATAAGAGGAAATAATATGCCTAGCTCACTGAAAAGAGGCATTTACATAAGTAGATCATAATTATCCAAGTAAGACCTTGTTGCTGAGACGTGGGAGGGTTAATGATTATGATGATAATTAAAATGCAGAGGATTTGTAGAGCACTTATTTGCTTTCTGAAGAGCTCAGGGTACTTCTCATATATTCTATTCTTCTCATTGATCTCTGTGTGATAGCTATACAACAGTATGTTTAAATACCTCAGAATAATGGAAGGAAACATCTGACCTGTTATAACCATAAATGATTATAATCTTTTGGGTTTTGCCTCACCTGAAAGGCAGGACCTCCAATGACATAGCTTTTTGAAACATCACTTCAGGTCATCACAGCAAAACTGACTCTGAGGAAAGAGTGCCACCTACTGAATCAAATTGCCCAGGTTCCCTCCAAGGGCTGGTCTCTCAGTTTTAGAATTGCCCTAACATGCTCAACTATAAGAAGTAATGGGATTGCTGCACCATGCATGAAATACTTATTATTTTTGTTTCCAACTTCAGTCAGTTTATTTTAACAATCCACCCATCACATCTATAATTTAACCATTTCATTCAGAAACTTTCCATTTGTTTTGAAAACTAGTATACAAAGACTGAACAAATCTAACTTTGTTATTTAATGAAGGGAATTTCCAAAACAAATACCTGTCTTTTTTATTGTCGAAGTGGCCACAAGGGGGAGCTAGCATGCAACTTCTTATGGGGCAGGAGAGTTGAGGTTTCATAATTAATTGAACCCTTTTATTCCTGGCTAAGGCAGGAGAAGATACAAATATGTTATTTGAAATTTATGAAGCTCAAGATAATTTTTATCAGAATTACATTTTGCACAATGCAATCCAACTCCCCCTTTTAATATATGCTAATACATTAGATATAATGTAACATTTTTTAGTCTGACAATTCCTGTTTCTTCATGGCCTAACTCTCAGGTACTCTACACACAATTACATGCACACAGTTTGTTTAAACCACACCAAATAATTTTAAACTGTAAAACTTAAATACAAAAATTTTAAATTACCTGAAATTTGTCTCAATATTTTATTTTATTTTTAATTTTTTTTTTACTCTAGTACTTGGTAGTTTTATTAGTTTATTTATTTATTTATTTGCTAAAAGACAACAAAAACAAAACAAATAGTGTATGCAATCAATTAAATTGTTGAAATCTTTAAGTGATTGCCTCATTGATTTTCCATCATTGGAAACACATACACAAATAAACACACAAAAAATGAGATGAGAATTAGTGATAAGAAAAGTCTGGAACATATTATCCGGCAGGAAAAAATATATATATGTTGCAAGCAGAAATATTTCTAGAATAACTTTTACTATTTTAAAATAAACATCCTGATATGTGTCCCAGTTCAAAAGTTGATCATTGGTGACTAATTTATGAGTGTTTCCTTCCGATTGACATATATTTATAATACATAGCACCAGTTGGAAATTTAGTTTATTTACTGTGTGAATTTCAAATTAATAGAACTTCCATGTTTTTGTAGGGCTAATCCTGTATTTAATTTCGACTGTTCATTGGGAACTCACTTCCTATGTGTGGGAGGAGGGAACATGTATATAAACATGTTATATTGTAACATAACATACATATCATATAGAAGGGACTTGAAATATATCATTTCCTGAGAAATATTTTTTAATAGCAAGATTTAATAATTTTAATAAAAATGAGAAAAAATTAACATTTAATTTAATATACTGTTTATTTATGGATATAGTTTACACTTTTTCTTAGCTGTTGTATAGGAGAGATTTAGTTCTCAAAAATATTTTTAATTATAAACCATTTCTCCTGAAACTTAAAAATTATAGTTAATTTACATTACTTTATTAAAATTCATATTTATCATAAAGGGGAAAGATATGTTTTAGTGATCGTCCTGTTAGTAGTGTGAATTTGTCATTTGTTAAAAGGGGAATCTTTGATTAAAAGACAGCAGTTGGCTAATAGCTGTGTGTTAGAAGTGAGACTCAAATATCTCTGAAAGACAATGGAGACTAGAACTAGCTGTGAATGAAACACTATCCTTCACCTGTGGATTTAAATATGATATGGCAATCTTTGATACTTATTACATCTAAAACGTTTAGCTGTTAAAGTTATTTTTGAAAATTCTCTGTTAAATAAAAATATATGAAATCAAATATTGAAATAATGGTAAAAATGATGGAAAAGGAAATACTGGAGAGAGAATTTTTCAGTCATATAAACAGTGGCTGTGTTGAAACTATCAGCAACAGAAATTTCTCTTAGGAACTGTATCTTATTGAATTCAACAATACAACAAACAGGACAAATTTTGGAAGAATATTATAACTGCTACCATTTTGGCTACATACATAAACTCTTGGGGCTACATGCATGAACTCTTGGAACTACAACTACAGCTAGTCAATCTGAATTTTAAAGAGTCTCTCAGAGACAAAATTAAATACCTTATATAACAAAAAAGTCATAAAATAGCATTTTAAGATTATTAATGATATTCAATTATTGATTTAATGTAATAGCATTAATCAGCCTTTGTCAGTCTATAAAAATAGACCTTAATACTTCTCTGTTTGAAGTTGTTCCAACATAATCAGTTTATTTTAAAACTCACCTAGAATAGCATAATATCTTATTAATGAAATAATGTTATGTTTATATGAGTATTTCTCAGTACTTTTTCTCAATGAATGTGCATATATTTATATTTTGATGGAATCACACAAGATTTTTGGATGTTCAATATATGTATAATAATAAAGGAATAATAATTTTGGTTTAAGGTTGAGACTATCATTTGCAATTACAACTCATGATTATCAACCAGTCTTTTCTTAGAAATATGAGATTCTAGGTATCGTGAGCTACACTCAACTCTGTGGTCCTCTGGATTCCTCAGCTAGAACGCTTATGTCCATAGCCTTCTATGGTATAAAAAACAATAGGATCTTTGAACTGTTTAACAATATTTATATCATCTCCTTTTTAAAAAATTGAGCTCAATATTTTAAGAATAGTTTAAAAAATACTCAAAATGGTATCTTAAAAAGAAAAATTTTTTGGGGAAAAATAGAATATAAGAAAGGGTTACAAATTAGGAGTGACTACAGTTTTAAAAGTTGTATCTGTCTAAAGGGAAGTCAAACAATTGGAAGCTGATTTCATTTCCTTTAAAAATGAAATAGGGATGAGACATAAAGACTAAAATTAATTATTGTGGGTACATGTCAATCTTTAACAACAGAACTCAATACTTCAAATTAATATATGAGTAAGGTATCTAATATGTAGTAGTAGTTCTGTTTTGCTCCCCTTGGCTGAAATCCTGGGGTATTCACCATAATCATGGTAGTTCTCTCTATATACACTAGGGGGAGGTGTTACAATTACTCTGGAGGGGTGGAGGGCAAATTGGTGTCTATGAGTATGTGTTTCATATCTCTCACTGGTCTCTTCTTAGACACTGTGGTTTTCCCCTCGGTTGCATAACAACACTTCTAATTAAGAATAATCAATAAGCCATATTAACCTTTCCTTGGAAGTTTTTCATCCTTTTGTTTTTGCTTTATTGTAAACCTCAAGTAAGGATGTTTTATGACTTTCCTTGAATTAGTATGTATTGCAAAAATAAAAATCATAGATTTTTCATATTTAAAAAACAATGAGGGGCTTCCCTGGTGGCGCAGTGGTTAAGAATCTGCCTGCCAATGCAGGGGACATGGGTTCCAGCCCTCGTCCAGGAAGATCCCACATGCCGCGGAGCAACTAAGTCTGTACGCCACAACTACTGAGCCCGTGTGCCACAGCTACTGAAGCCCGAGGGCCTAGAGCCCGTGCTCTGCAGGAGAAGCTACCGCAATGAGAAGCCCCTGCTCCCGCAAGTAGAGAAAGCCCACGCGCAGCAACGAAGACGCAACACAGTCAAAAATAAATTTAAAAAATTTAAAAGTAATGATTAAAAATGAGTGTGCATTCTCTATTCTTGATTTAAGTTAACGGCTGCTTTTAAAGCCTCTACACTTCAGATTTCAAGGTACATGCATTAGAACAGAGATACTAACCCCTTCCTGAGAAATGTAACGGTGAGGTTTCATGCGACGGTGCGGTTAGGCACCCACTCAGCAAAATAATCCAGATGTCAACAAAGCTGTAGCTCCCCTGTTTAGCAAAAGTATGTGCATGACAAACTATTTAAAAAATATAAAGACAGTTTAGGATTTGAAGGTCTGGCTGTAAAGAACACTTCTTTGAATTTTTAAACTGTTAAAGACAGTCTCTTAAGGGAGTGGTGAATTTTGGATCCAGATCACACTGCAAATTCAGACTGTAGGTTATCTCATTGAATCCTCTGGGAAATAAATAGCTCCTTTACCTGAATCTTTAAGCAATTATCCCAATAACAATCATCAGAACTTTCTTGTAATTGGTCTGGATTTGATTTTCTTTGAATTTTGAATGATTTATGTTACAGATTTATACGTTAGTCATTCACAAGTTATAAATGGCAACTTTACTTCAGTATTTATGAATTGCGATCAATACTCTAGCAATCAAAACACTCACCTTTTCTATTTCAATACTTCAATTTTCTTTGGCGTTCTTTCCCAGAACGGCTGGATCACGAACAAAGCAGTCACCGCTTGTGGATGTTTGTGATAATAGTTTGGGGAGAAAGAATCTCTGAGATTAAGAACTGCAGAAGAAGTAGATGAATCAGGAGTCTCTCTCTCTCTCTCACTCTCTCTCTCTCTCTCTTTCTCTCTCTCTCTTTCTCTGTGTGTGTGTGTGTGTGAGTGTGTGTGTGCGTGTGGTGGTAGTGGTATTACTTAGAAAGCATGAATCTTTTTTTTCCTTTCTTTATTAAGGTGCATTATCAGTAACTACCAAGTTAGAAAGGATGAATCTTAACAGATCTCCCACTGATCGGTCTTCACAGTTATGGTTCAGTTTCTACGCAAAGAAGCTTTGGCAAACGTGGTCATCAACACTTATTTGGTCTTAAGGATATAACATTCAAATTTCCATATGGACCTTTAATAATAAGGTCGAGGTAAACAAAACCCCTCGAGAACTATTATGAGTGCGTGTATGGATGTCCGCTTTACTTTAAATCTGGGCTGAGAATGCTGGAGACTGAAAACGGTAAAGCTCTAAGTATTATTTAGCCAGATTTGAGTTTTAACAAGCTACAAAGCTTTAATTGACCGTAAGCCTTTCTCCTTAGAGGAGAGGCACTTTTCCTCTGGGGAGACACGGTTTCTCTTTCACTGGGCTTTTGCTTTCTTCTGAAACACTATATAATCAAGTGACTTTCCTTGCCGCGGTGCCTGGGGACAGCTGATTTTTCTCCGAGGATAAAGAAAGTTACATATTGATTGCTGTTGCTCGCGGTGTGTTGGCACTAGCGCGGGACAGAAGCGGGCGCGCTAGCCCTCGCATTTACACACACTCACTGAAATACACAACACACACACCCCGCCTCAGAAACACACACACACCCCACGTACATACACACACACCCCACGTACATACACACACATCCCTCTGCACCTCATTTAGATGGGTCCATGCGCAGGCAGAAGATCTGCGCCTCCCTTGGTGTGAATGAGTGTATGGTGCGCGCGCGCGCGCGCGCGCGCGTGTGTGTGTGTGTATACAGAACCCTATCAGGAAAACCGCAGCTACCCTATTCTGCAAGCTCGCTGCGATTCCGGTTTCCGTGTACACCGGATAAAACAATAAATAAATCGCTGCCAGACTTTTTTTTTTTTTTTTAATTATCTCTTTTCCAGAGGAAGACGGTGGAGGCGTTTCTCCCGGTAGTTAAAGACTCAGGAGACCCTGCGGCGAGGCCCTGGGCAAAGCCGCCACAGCACACACAGGGCTCGGCTAGCCCGGCTGGTCTCCCACGTAACTGATCTAATCAATGGCTCTGAAGCTCGGAGGCTCCGGACTCCGCCCCCGCCAGTCTCTCCTCCGCCTTCCATTGGGCGCGGGCCGAGGAGGCAGAGCCTTGCTCCTCGCGCGGATTGGCTGGCAGGAAATCAGTATCAATGTTTAAGCGGCGGCGTGAGGTGAATAGACTCAGTCAGCAAGAGACGCTGGGGAGAAAGCAGGGACTGCGAGCCCCGCGGATGCGGCAGCGCGGAGGGCGGCTGGGGAGACGCTACTCCAACTGTTGAATTTTCACCTTTCATTTCCACCGATGCTTTGCTTGCGGAGATGGATATATTTGCTTTGAAATCCGCACGTCTTTCGCAGGCTGTGAGCTGATCGTGACAGGCACCAGACTGAGAGACCACCCGTGACATAAAAGGAGGACCCCCCCCAAAAAAAACCAAAAAAAGCAAAAACCTCCACAACGGACTGCACAATTAACTACGCACACCGGTGTTGGACTTTGTGAATAGAGAACATTGAGAGGAAAATCGTGAAATATGATGCGGGGCTAATCTGTGAACAGTCACTGTAATCCAGATTTGTTTTTTTTTTTCCCCCAAGACTCTGAAAGATTTGGGGGTTCCTTACGCCTAACAAAAAGGGAAGGTTTTTTGTCGTTGTTTTGTTTTGTTTTTGTTTTTAAATAAATACACCTTGCAAAACAGACGCCTTGCTATCCAGAGCCTCGGACTCCGGCAGAAAGAGGTAGAGTAAAAGTGCTGCTGGATTCAGCTTCACCTCCTTCCTTCCCTCCCTCCCTTTCTCTCGCTTTTTCTCTTTCTCCAAAACATGAATCTGGCTTTTCTTTCTGTAGAGTGAGTCAGAGAAAGCGTTAGGAAGAAGCCACAACTAATGTCTGTGAAGGGAGGATGATGAGGCGAGAGTGAACACGATTCGTTCCGCTACTTCTGACTCATCCGGCAGATCGGAACACCTGCATTTCTGGATGTGTCATTCCCGTTTGTCGAGGCGCCTCGACAACCCGAAATAGTGTGTAGACAGACCCGTGCCTAGTATCCCCTGGGCGGTAGCTACCCGGGGAGGGCTCCCCTGGCTGGACCGCCGCGGCCGCAGCTCCTCGCCCGCTGCCCTCGCTAGTCGCCCAGAGAGACTGCGAGAGCGAGACTGCAGAATGCATCACGCCAAACCTTGATGCGTTCCTTTCATCCAGCCCACTCCTCCTACTATAGAAAAAATTGAAGAAAGAAAAAAAAAAAAAGCCCACACTTTATTCGCTTCAAATATTCACCACTTTTATTCCTCTCCAAGGTTTTCTTTTCTAGATGAAGAGACCTGGGAGGCAGGGCCATTGGAAGGAGATGCTGAATAGAAAGAAAAGAGAGGCACTTGACAGCCCAGCCCTGTGAATGCAGAGACTGTTTTCCTTCTAGCGAGAGACAGGGAGAGTGTGTGTGCGAGGACTGGGAGGGTGGCTCCCCCTTCTTTTTTATTCCGCCTCTCCCTTCCCCTTCAAATCTGCACATCCAACCATGAGTTGCCTGTTGATTTCCTTTCGCCTGGGAAGAAAAGCAAACTGGAATTAAACTGCATCGAGAGAAGTCCTTGCTTGTGGGGAGAGAATGGGATGGTAGCGGCGGCTACTGGCTCAGCGTAGAGAAATTACAGAGTGTGTTCTACCAACAGAGGCGGAGATACATCTATACATTTTTTCCCCTCCCAGTAGACTCAAACCTCAAATGCTGATCAGGCTGTGGCTTTCTTGACTTGGGGAAGAGCCTTTTCCGAGGAAGAGAGGGAGGAGCCTCGTGGAGGGAGGAAACTACAAATCGGGACACTAGTTCTTTGCGCTGCATTTCCTCCCCTCCCTTTGGCTGCTCGGAAAGGAGAGAGAGAGAGAGAGGAAAAAAATATATATCCTTGGCTGGGAGATGCAGTCTGCCGCCACCGCTGCCTCAGCCAGCAATGCAAGATTAGATCTCTAAATGCAGCAAAACACCGCCTGAAAACAGACCAACCCGCGAAGCAAGCAGATAATTCACAGGGCTCCGGCTATTTTGAAGCTTCAAATATATCTGACTGTCTCTTCGTTGTTCCTCATCCCCAGCAATTTCATCACAAGAGAGGAGAAACAAGTAAGGATTTCACTTTCTGATCTGCCTAGAGACACACCTCCCCGCTCCCTCCCCCACCCGATGTGAAGAGTATTCCGGAGGCAAAAAGCTGGAGTGGATTTGCAGCGCCCTAGCGGGAGCGAGGAAAACCTACGGATTCTTTAGCTCATTATCATCCTTCCCAAACGCGATTTCCTTCTTATCGCTTGTCTCATCGCTCAAGTTTGAGTCGCCCGAAGTCCGGGCGGGAGAGACAAAGCTCCGGGCTCGCCCCCAGCTGCAGGGAGCCGCCGCCTTGCTCAGTGCCCCTGCAGCTCTGCTGCACCGCTGCTTCTCGCCCAGTGCGGATGCTGTAGATCAACAGGTTCAGGGAACTTGAGCGGAATAAAGAGAGACCGCCGGGTGCCGCAGCCCGGGAGCGGAAGGAAGGAAGGATCCATAGACTTGTGGCTTGGATCGGGGTCGCACGCTGCGCCTGGACCCCAAGCTGGCGCGCACCCATCCACTCGCCCCTCCAGTCCGGCTGCTCCTGACAGCACCCCACCGGTCTGGGATGTACCTTTCCATCTGCTGCTGTTTCCTCCTATGGGCCCCTGCCCTGACGCTCAAAAACCTGAACTACTCCGTGCCCGAGGAGCAAGGGGCCGGCACGGTGATCGGCAACATCGGCAAGGATGCTCGACTGCAGCCGGGGCTTCCGCCCGCAGAGCGAGGCGGCGGTGGCGGGCGAAGCAAGTCGGGTAGCTACCGGGTGCTGGAGAACTCGGCGCCGCACCTGCTGGACGTGGAAGCCGACAGCGGACTCCTCTACACGAAGCAGCGCATCGACCGCGAGTCCCTGTGCCGCCACAACGCCAAGTGCCAGCTGTCCCTCGAGGTGTTTGCCAACGACAAGGAGATCTGCATGATCAAGGTAGAGATCCAGGACATCAACGACAATGCTCCCTCCTTCCCGTCGGACCAGATTGAGATGGACATCTCAGAGAACGCGGCCCCCGGCACCCGCTTCCCCCTCACCAGTGCGCATGACCCCGACGCGGGCGAGAATGGGCTCCGCACCTATCTGCTTACGCGCGACGACCACGGCCTCTTCGCGCTGGACGTCAAGTCCCGCGGCGACGGCACCAAGTTCCCAGAGCTGGTTATCCAGAAGGCCCTGGACCGCGAGCAGCAGAACCACCACACGCTCGTGCTGACCGCTCTGGATGGCGGCGAGCCGCCGCGCTCGGCCACCGTGCAGATCAACGTGAAGGTGATTGACTCTAACGACAACAGCCCCGTCTTTGAGGCGCCGTCCTACCTGGTGGAGTTGCCCGAGAACGCCCCGCTGGGCACCGTGGTCATTGATCTGAATGCCACCGACGCCGACGAGGGTCCCAACGGCGAAGTGCTCTACTCTTTCAGCAGCTATGTGCCCGACCGCGTGCGGGAGCTCTTCTCCATCGACCCCAAGACCGGCCTGATCCGTGTCAAGGGCAACCTCGACTATGAGGAGAATGGGATGCTGGAGATCGACGTGCAGGCCCGAGACCTGGGTCCCAACCCCATCCCGGCCCACTGCAAGGTCACTGTCAAGCTCATCGACCGCAATGACAACGCTCCGTCCATTGGTTTTGTCTCCGTGCGCCAGGGGGCGCTGAGCGAGGCCGCTCCGCCCGGCACCGTCATCGCTCTGGTGCGGGTCACTGACCGAGACTCGGGCAAGAACGGGCAGCTGCAGTGCAGGGTCCTGGGCGGAGGAGGGGCGGGCGGCGGCGGCGGCCTGGGCGGGCCGGGCGGTTCCGTGCCCTTCAAACTTGAGGAGAACTACGACAACTTCTACACGGTGGTGACTGACCGCCCGTTGGACCGCGAGACACAGGACGAGTACAACGTGACAATCGTGGCACGGGACGGGGGCTCGCCTCCACTCAACTCCACCAAGTCGTTCGCCGTCAAGATTCTGGACGAGAATGACAACCCGCCTCGCTTCACCAAGGGGCTCTACGTGCTGCAGGTGCACGAGAACAACATCCCAGGAGAGTACCTGGGCTCGGTGCTTGCCCAGGACCCTGACCTGGGCCAAAACGGCACAGTGTCCTACTCCATCCTGCCCTCGCACATCGGCGACGTGTCCATCTACACCTATGTGTCTGTGAACCCCACCAACGGGGCCATCTACGCCCTGCGCTCCTTTAACTACGAGCAGACCAAGGCTTTTGAGTTCAAGGTGCTTGCTAAGGACTCCGGGGCGCCCGCGCACTTGGAGAGCAACGCCACTGTGAGGGTGACAGTGCTAGACGTGAATGACAATGCTCCGGTGATCGTGCTGCCAACGTTGCAGAACGACACGGCTGAACTGCAGGTGCCGCGCAACGCCGGGCTAGGCTACCTGGTGAGCACCGTACGCGCCCTTGACAGCGACTTCGGCGAGAGCGGACGCCTCACCTACGAGATCGTAGACGGTAACGACGACCACCTGTTTGAAATCGATCCATCCAGCGGCGAGATCCGCACGCTGCACCCTTTCTGGGAGGACGTGACGCCGGTGGTGGAGCTGGTAGTGAAGGTGACTGACCACGGCAAGCCCACTCTGTCGGCGGTGGCCAAGCTCATCATCCGCTCGGTGAGCGGCTCTTTGCCCGAGGGGGTTCCCCGGGTGAACGGCGAGCAGCACCACTGGGACATGTCGCTGCCGCTCATAGTGACTCTGAGCACTATCTCCATCATCCTCCTAGCGGCCATGATCACTATCGCCGTCAAGTGCAAGCGCGAGAACAAGGAGATCCGCACTTACAACTGCCGCATCGCAGAGTACAGCCACCCGCAGCTGGGCGGGGGCAAGGGAAAGAAAAAGAAGATCAACAAAAATGATATCATGCTGGTACAGAGCGAGGTGGAAGAGAGGAATGCCATGAACGTCATGAACGTGGTGAGCAGCCCCTCCCTGGCTACCTCCCCCATGTACTTCGACTACCAGACCCGCCTGCCCCTCAGCTCGCCCCGGTCGGAGGTGATGTATCTCAAACCGTCCTCCAACAACCTGACTGTCCCTCAGGGACACGCGGGCTGCCACACCAGCTTCACCGGACAAGGGACTAATGCGAGCGAGACCCCGGCCACTCGGATGTCCATAATTCAGGTAGGAGACTCTTAGCATAACTGGGACTTTACATTTTGCTGGGTTTGGAGCTGTCCTGAAACCTTTGGAACAGGACTAGCCACACTGCTAGTAGCAGTGAGCAGGGAACTTTTTTAAATGAAAAAGATTTACACTTTTGCCACTGCGTGTACAACATATTCTATACATAACTCCTCCCATGTAAATAGTCAAGAATCTACAAGATGTAAATGTCTTATTTTTGCATTTTTAAAGTTTATTTTTATAGGTGTTAAAATGTTACCAGGGTTCACTATTTAATAGTTTATTTTACTTTATTTGTTGGTCTACATTTCTCTCCACAACAGAGGATTACTAGAGAGAGAAAAAAATTGTTTCAGTTAATTGACTTTAATATTTTTATTTCATTAAAAAAATCTGATGGCAAAAGACAGAAATGTATACCCCAATATTAAGAAGTAAATTACCTGAAGCACAACATAGCAACCGGTCAGAATTCCAGAGCCTGAATCAATTTGATATAAGGTTTCACTCCCCACTCCCGGAAAAATATCAGTTTTTATATTTAAAAAGTGTTTTATATTTAAAAGTGCTCATGAATCTCATTTATTCTTCAGCTGAAACTGTAGCACAATGCATTAGTGTAGCTTAAGGGTTGGAACTGTGAATTATGCTCTGAAGATCTTTCAAAAGTTTGAAAAAATATAGGCTCTGGATAATGACTAGTATCTATCTATGAAAAGTTTATATTTATTTTGTGCTCTGATTTTTTTCCTGGTCTTCTTCCTTGGAGTCATTGAGGGATGAACAGAGTACACTAGAGGGGTGTACTCACTCTGTGCTGTTGAAAACAGGAGGCAAAGCTGCACTAAAGACACTGGTGCCAAAAAGAATTCAAGGTTGCATTTAGTTTGCATACTGAGTATTTTCAGTATATCTAGGTGATATTTAATATATATTAGATAGTATAATTTAAGGTTATTGGTATATGAAAAAAACTGACCCAGCATGGACACTAGACTCTAACAACAGCAGGTGACTATACTGTGTCTAGTTACTACCTAGTTTCTTTTCTCCACATACTGAGTTGTGTTATGAAAAAACCTTAATTCTTGCTTATTATGAATGCATGTTGCTACAAATTACTCTGGATGAACAATACTTGAAATACAAAATTGAGTTTAACTAAAAGTGACATTTTGGGAGGAAGATTAGTCTGGGACAAATGAAAATAATTTGTTCACAGTTTTGTGCTTTGAAAAAGCAAATACTGTTTTTATTATTAAAACAGAGTAGTACAATTTCATAATCTTATACTTTTTAACATAAGTGTAACGAATACTAAAACTCAGCAGAACATTTTCTTATAATAGGGTAACGTCCTCGTAAAACAGACTTGTACTTGACGCTACCGAATACTAGAATATCCACTGTAGTATTAAATCACACCTTTTACAGTGTTTACTACATACCAGTAATCATGAATTTTTGGAGATCTATATAAAACTGAACAAGATATTCCTCCCATAAAAACTGTAGTTTCTATGAAAGTCTATGAGTGTGTAAAACTGGTATTTATGATAATTTCTTTAGAGGGATATATGTTAAATATATATATAGATCTTTTGCAGTCATTTTATAAATACACATTTGTTATATACCTTTTTTATATTTTTACCATTGACAGTTAAAAAGATATCACAGAGGGTTAATGCTTAATTTTTCACTTCAAGTACTATGAGTTGAATTCTTATTTAGGGTCCAGTAAAAATGAAGTTTGTGCAGTAGAATTCTCAGCAAGCCTGAATCCTGGTCAGATTAGTGAGGAACAATGTTGGATAGAAGTATCCAGGAGGTTTTGAGGGACAGGGGTCCCTATACAGTGTTTACACCTTACTGTTCTTGAAGCTGGTCATTGCCCAAGGGATGGATGATGATGATTCCTCTCATTAGCAGTAAAACTTGAGCCAAAGCAAATCTCTCTCTCTCTCTCTCTCTCTCTCACACACACACACACACACACACAAAGGGAGAGAGAGAGTTTAAACAGCAAACAAAGGAGACAAACTTCCTTGCTATTCCCTTTCTTCTGGAATCTTAATTCATGCCATAAAGACACAGAAAATGTTTAAGTTCTTGAATTTGTTTCCATAGTGGCTCAGTTGCCCATATTGCTTCTGCCCTGGAAATATCCTCAATATAAAATGTTAAAACAGGCTCTTTTTTTTTTTCTATTGAATTTTTGTTGTCCTATGAGGGATGCCTTTTAAATTCCTAGTATGTTAATTTCCTTTTAAATGTGTCAGGTTTTTCTCAGTGCCTATTATGGAGAAAAGAGTAAGCTGACTACAGTGACCTTGCTGTCCTTCTTTTTTTTTAAACTAGTGTGCTGCACTTTGTGCTGACGTGACATGCCCAAATTAAAGTGTTCAGGTGTCCCATATTCTTGTTTCAAGTGCATTTATTAGCGTGTGTTTATTTAACACAGCCTGCTGAGGAAACACACTATTAATCTCATGTATATTTCTGAAGGAAGAATTTTAATTCACAGTGCAACTGGGCTGGCAGCTACTAGGTCTGGTTTATCTTTATTTTCCAGCATCTTGGGTGCTGTTTAGAATATTCCCAGAGTATTTCTATTGATGGAATGAAAATAATATCATAATTGTTTTGAGATAGAATGGTAAAGAGTGGTGATATGAAACAGGAACTTTAGGACTTAAAAGAAAAAGACTCATGTTACAGCTCAAGTTCAAATTTCTCAAAAGATTTTGTGTGGATCGCAGGGTCTAAAATTTTAAGATTAAGATATATAGGTTTGGGAGCATAAGAGTATTTTTATTGAAAATGGATACAGAACAGTCATGTAAACTGGTGTAGAAACAGTGGTTCAGGAGAAAGTATTTTATGGCAGATTTTCTTCAAGTTTCTCAGTCCAAGTAAAGTCAGTCTATGAACTGTTTAATCACTATTGAAGAGTGATTAAAATATCCTCAGTGGTGTGAATCATAATATAACATTGTTATAATGAGATATTTTATTTATTTTAAAGCTACAAAAGTGATTTGTGAAAAATAGGAACATAGATTTTGTGATAGGTAAGGCAAACATATTATTAAGCAAATTTATAAAAGCACTCTTCATAGGAGCAATTTCCATGTGAATTATTTCATAGGTTAATATGAGAATCTGAAATCAAGTAGAGGTCATTACTAATTGTCACGAGTAACTGCTAATCGTGGTTTATCAAGAATTATTTGTCCTGGGGTAACTTTTCAACAGGTGTTTTCAATGAAGGTCATGCTGCGAAGAGGGAGGAGGCTGGGGACTTCTCACTGGTGGGAGAAATTTCCAGTTTTGTTGGAACATCTGTATTTTCAGAATTTTTTTTGGTAGCAAGTAAAATGTAGTAATTTTAATATGCTGTCATAGAAGAAAATATATTGAGCCAGCAGAATAAGATCTATTGAAATACATTTTTAAAAGGTATACATTCTTACACAGTGTTTTACAGTTCAGTTTTAAAAGATTCACATTTCGGTTGACTTTAGATTTTTTATGCTGGAAGAGGAAATCCTTTTGATATAACTGGACGGCCTTTTCAATAAAAGCAAATTAAACACTTATAATCAATACAGATATATAAAAATGAGATTGAGGAATAGAGGGCTAAAGTATCATAGTGTAGACAATAAACTCAGTATTTTAGAATGAAAGGGTGAAAGAAAAAGTCTTTCCTAGCAACATTAACCATTGTCTGCCTTGTTACTACTTCTCTAATACAAGAGATTCTTGGCTTGAGACTCAGATGAGTTTTCAAGTCCATGATGTTCAAAAATTCATACTCTAGTATGTTAGTGATTTCAGTAACAAGCACAAAGTGTGTGAACAATTTTTTCATTTACGATTTTAAAGAGTTTTTACAGTGTTATTCCAATATGGCACAGTTTGATCAATTACATGCATTTATTTCCATAAACTTGATATACTTCTCTATTTCTAGGGGTTTGGTGGGCTGAGAAGGAAGGAGATATCCCTTTCTTACTGCATGCCTCTAGTACTATCTTGTCCACTTTTCTTTTTTTTTTAAAGTTTTTTAAAAGATAGGATTAATTTCTACTTCAAATTAACATGAGTACACAATCATAAAACATATATTTCTGTTTTACCATATATTAAAAGTAGCACAAATAAAGTGGAAGCAAGTTTAACTAAAAAGATAATGATTAAAGTGGTTTGAGTTTCTTTGGAGAAGAGTTTAAAATCCAAATTATTATAATCATTCTTAATATATTATTTTTATTCTTAGTTTTGTGTGCACCCATGAAAATCTCAGCTTCAACGTAAATCTCTCTACATTTCTCTATTTTATAATAATATGAAAACACAAAACACATAACTTTTTTACTATATGAATTAGAAACCTGAGAATCTCATTTTTAATATTAGTTGATCTAACTACTCATGAGGTATTAACTTCTTTACCGATTAGTTTTTAGTTTTCAATACAATTCTCAAAATATTAGCTAGGTAGTACTTCATCATCCTTACAGTCTTATCCTTACATTCTTATCAGTCTTTTAAAAATGTAAGAGTAAGAAGATTTTTAATTTTACTTAAAGTCTTTTAGTGAGTTCTATAATTTTACTTGAATTCTATGACTGAATTTTATAATATCAATAAATATTGTCATATAGAAATCTGCACGGATGACTTTGAAATTTTATTCTTGGCCTCATCACGTTATTTAAGGCTGTGTGCGATCATGAAAAATATCAGATCATAGAAAAGTATGCCCTAAAATTCCTATCTCAACTTCTTGAACATATTTTCTGGTCAAGAAAAAAATTGTACATGTTCTAAAACATTACCTATTGCCTATAACTATATTGATCAAGCCACACCCAAAAAATAAAATAAAAACATATTTTCTAGAAACTTTTCTTTATAAAGTTGATATTATAATGCATATTATTCACTGTTTTATGGTACACAGATACACATTTATATATGAGGCTAAAATAAATGAATTATTCTTAAAAGAATCCCAAATATCATCCCCTAAAGGACTAAGAAATATACATATCTTAAAAGAAAAACTCCTTAAAAATCTCCAGATAAATATTTAATATTGTTGAAAAATACAGTGTTTATACTTTATCGTGTTTCACTACCATTGTCAGGTTTCAAATTTTATAGTTGTTGCTGCTTGTGTAATATAATGCAGTAAAAATATATCTATAAAAGATGTAAATTAAGAAAATATTTTTAAAAATTTAAGAATAATAAAGGTTTACATGCATTTACTGCAGTGAAGGTCATCTCTGCCCATATTTATGAAAATGTGAGGAATCAAACTTCCTGGCAAAATTAACATATGTGTATATGTATATATATGCCTTTATATTTTCAGTATAATGTACATAAATACTCAAGCACAAATATTAGCCCATTTTTATACTTTTTTAGTTCAAAGGTAGTTCTCCTCTTATTAAGGATGAACTCAAACCTTTATTTTTCTTTGAAAATATTTTAAAACTTGATGACTCACTGTTTTAAAACTTCAAACATTTTGAAGTTCCTTAAAGTAGAGCTAGTTATTCCAGAGCAATTAAGGAACACCTGGTCTTCAGTGAACAATAGGTTGGAGTTTAGGTAGATTGAGAGAAAAAAAAATTCATGCAAGTTTCTGATTCTTTGGTGAGGATGGTGGGATGGCTGGAGGAACTGTGAGAATATATGCTGGGAGTCTGATGATGAAACAACAGGACGAAGGTGAAGCCACTAGAACTGGGTTCATGCCAGTCGGGAAGTGAAGCTTAACACCCCTATGCTGAGAAGTCTTGCAATACACTCAATTCTTACAGATGCACCTGCTAATTATGATATTAGTCATTGCTCCAGAATGTGTTCCCTTCAGTGATGCTTCTGTTTAATAAATCCCACAGGGCATTATCTTAAAGCCATATTTTAGTAAAGCCATTAGGGAATTTTTTTTTTCTATTGAATTCCTTCAATCAATGACTCTATATTTGTTAGAGAATAGCGTCAAGGTAATTTTGCCTATCAATTTGAAGATAGTGTGACTTCTGCCACCCACCTACAAAACACTTTTAAATCTTCATCAGACCTACACTAATTTATTGTCAACCAGTTTAGAAGAGGAGACGCTGACAAGAATTCCCTTCAGTGGCACACAGTATTTTACAGTTAGTCATAGCTTTCACCAGTAGCTTTGATGGTGATATATTGCTATCCTTTGGTCTACTGAAATAAAGAATCTATAATAAAGGAGTCCTTAATGACATCAACATTCTGTACCATGACTAAGCAGAAGTCTGCTCTCACCTCCTTGCTACTGCAGAAGTATAAATTCAATATTTTTAAGGTAAAGCAAAAAAAAAAAAGTAACAAAATACAAATGCAAAGTTGTGGCATTGTAGGTGGCATTTTTCACTTGTGTGCCCCATGGTTTCCCAGTGATAGACTGTAAAATTGGTTTCAGACAGTGTTTGAGAAAATCTATTGATATACATGTGACACACTTCTATTTGTTCTGGATATTCTGATTACTGGTATTCGGAGGCTCTGCCCTGGATATATTCCAGGGAGCTTTATTGTATTGAAATGACTCTTACAGTTCATTGAGCATCTAGCATAAATGTACTAAATATGATTGGCACGTTTGCGTATATTTATTCAAAAAATAAGGCAGTTAAACAGCATAATTATGGGAAAATGAATCATAACAATAAAAGACCATTTAAGTTAACAAGCTTTGTGATCAAAGGATAAATACAGGTTGGATAAATTAGACTTTAGATGTAACTAATCTACATAAATAGACTTTGGTCTGATTAGGGGAAAGGAATATATTAAAATAATTTAATGGTATTAGAAATGCATTTTATTTCAGACATTATGAAATATTTAAAAACGAGTTATTTTCTTTATGTTTCTATTTGATGAAATGGTCATGAACCATATTTGTGTTGAATGAAAAATGGGCAAAGTAAAGATGACTATTATCTTGTAAGCTTCTGTTTGGTAGAATATACCCTGTCTGAACAATATTTATTGTCTTTTAGACTTTTAATGTTTTTGATTGATTTTTAATTAGTGGCACACATTAAAGGGACCATTTAAAGGACAGTTTCTTGTTTACTTCCTTTATCAGCTAAAAGCAACCTTTGTAAAATATGAAAGTGTGAGCATTAAAAGTCTATTTCAAGTTGTCAAAGCTATATATTCATAATTGTTTTGTAGGTATATACTGTTTTTAAGAAACACTAGATACATGTTTGTAAATTATATTAATACTTAATGTAGGCAATGACTTTATGTTCTCAAACTTTCTAATGCTATTTTGATGGCATATATATGTTTAAATAACAGATTTAACTTAGGTGACTCAACTAATTTCTTTCCAACAACTGTGGTGCTTAGATATGTTTTCTTCAGCTTCATTTAGTGGTAACTTTTTAAAAATGTAATTTAAGCATAAGTCATCAATTGGTATACTTCTTTACAATATTTCTACCTGAATCCTTAATAATCATTGCTAAGCAATGATTGGGTTGGACTTATACCCAGAATTTTTATGCCCTCCAATTCAATAAAACTCAAATTGAAATATACACATATATCCTAAATTTTGATATCTTTCTTTTATAAAGCAGAAACACAAGTATTTTATTGTAGGGAGACATGTTCACAGGGTCAAAATTTATTTTTTTATTTTTATAATCCAATTTTAGACAATGTCTTAGAAAAATTCTTAAATTTTTATTTATTTGCAGTACGAACACTTGTATCAGTTTTGAAACCTAAAATTATAGTTTTCACTCTTAAGATATATTAATTCCTTTTCTCTTCACAGACCCCAATTTAAATACCTTTGCTGAAAGCTCTTCATTTCATTTACCACAGAATATTTTACCAGAATATACTGAGATTATTTTAGGACTGCATATTTGGTAGACTTTTGCTATTTTTCCACAACACCAGAGCAATTGCATATACAGAGCTGATACTTATAAAGGCAGTTCACCTATAATTACCATGAGAAGGATTATCTAACCACAGTGTAAAGTGATCAAAATGCACTTTTACTGATGTCCCCATTTCAGTAGATGAGGTAACAGTAAGAAGTTAGAATGCTTGAGAAATAATATGTTTAAAATCTTAGCAAAACTTACTAAGAAAAAATGTTATCCTTTAGTACTTGGAAAAACAGGACTTAACTTTAAAAGGGGATATTTTCCATTTCAAACTTGATAATTGCTTAGTGATACATCTTTATATAAATATGAGGCATAAAATTTTCTGAAATTTTGAAATTTGAAAAATAATTAGCTTTGATTTCAATAGTTCTATCAGCAAAACCCCAAAAGATTATCTAAATATTGGTGAATTCTATTACTGTGTCTTCTTGAGGCACAAAATTCTCTCTATTTTGCTTTAGCAGTTTTGCATCTATTTAAAAATAGTTTATCCAAAATTAACTTATTGAATTAAGAATGTGAATAAGAGGAGTTATAAGTCATGCAAAATGAAAGAGAAATCAGCCATCTATCATTACTAACATTCCCATTAAGACAGAATTAAAGATTATATGCAAACTTGCCTTCACATAGTTTGAAGGCAAGACACTTGATTTATTTATTTTTATTATTATTTTAGCTTTTCATGACCTTGTGTAACATTAATGAATTGCTTTTTCTTTTTATTTTAAGCCAACTCTTACTCTCTTATTTTAATCTTCATTGATTAAATCAGAAATTTCTGATTAATGAGAAATTTTGGAGGTACAGTTGACTCTTACTTGGCATGGTATATGCGTGGAATGCATTTGTAATTTTAGGAACTATGAAAATATTTTGGTGCTAATGCATGAACCTAAATGTAGATAAAGACAGGATGACTGAGAGCAGATATTGTATGAAAAATAGGAAATACTTTAATACAACACATATATTGAAAAAATAGTTTATAACCTTGCACTTTTAGTGTTGGCAGATGCACGGATAGTAATTATTAGCTAAATTTCGAGATCCTGAACTTCTAGGAAAGCTACTATTTATTCCTAGATAATAATAAGGCAGGAAATAAGAGAACTATCCTACTAAACAAATCTCACTCACAGGCAAGATAAGGGTTATTGACAAAAGCCTACTCTGCAGTGTGGCCCTGATATCAGGTGTGCCAGTACCAACAAATGAAGCAAAATGACTAAGTTGGGAGAAACTAAATGACAGGAAATACATTTAAGGAGACATTTTTTTTCCTGATTTTGAGCAATAGACTTTCCATGATTTCTTTTTTTTATAATTAAGGCAATTACATATTTATTTGGGTTAGAATGCATGCCTGGTTCCCTATCTCAAAACGCTATTTGTTACCACCTGTGGCTATTTCTATTTAAAAAAAGAAACATAATTACTATGAGTCTCAGCAGTCTTAGAGTAAATTTTTGCAATTACAATGCTTCCCTTGGGCAGATGTGTGAAAATGGCAGATTAATTCCTGCCAGGATCTTTCTGTTCCTTGTGCATTTTTAGGTTTGGTGTTGCCTGCTTATTAGAGTGGCTCTGTTTGCTCTGGTTAAAGGTTATGTCAGTGTTTCCATAGTAAATCTCTAGAAATGAAGATCCACAAGTCAGCCATTAAATTTTGCCTTAGGTGAAAAGTTGACATGTAACTTCTCAGCAAAGGAGTAGATAATATTTTCCATCGCACTCCTCTGTTGTCTGGTTAAGTTTGAAATAAATGGTAGTAGGACCATTTGGCAGTGTTGAGAAAGCAGGACTTAGACTAGCAGGCAAAAAGAAAAGTGCACTCTTTTGAACTATAAAATAATATCTAGTCAACAGAAGTGGATGGAAGTATTTTAATTCTGTGCTTGATCCTAAAGTTACTTAATGCATAAGAATTTTAAAGAGCCACAATAAAAATATTGAGGCTGGATAGCTAACGAGATTTAACATTCTATCAATTTCCATTCATTCCTTCTTTTGATTGTGATATGTTAACTCTATTCTTTTTTTTTTTCTTTTTAATTGGGGTATAGTTGCTTTATAATGCTGTGTTAGTTTCTGCTGTACAACAAAGTGAATCAGCTATATGTATATATATATATATCCCCTCCCTCTTGAACCTCCCTCCCCCCACCATCCCAACCATCTAGGTCACCACAGAGCACCAGCCTGAGCTCCCTGCGCTATACAGCAGGTTCCCACTAGCTATCTATTTTACACGTGGTAGTGTATATATATCAATCCCAATCTCCCAATTCATTCCACCCTCCCTTCCCCCTGCTGTGCCCACACGTCCGTTCTCTATGTCTGCGTCCCTATTCTTAATAAAGATCTAATTGATCTACACACAAAATAATGTTATTAAGTCTGAACAGTTTTAAACCTCTGGGTCAGTGTTGTAACTCTTTATTAGTAAAGTTAATTTGTCACAAAGCAGTCTAGATAGGAGAATGCTTGAGGACAGTGACCACATCCACCTTGCTTGTCCTTATAGTTGAGAGAACCTAGCATGGTTTCTATTGCATAGTGGGCACTTAAAATATGAATTATTTGTAATGTCTTGTGATCACTGATCAGATATGAGCAGGAGCTTGGATTCAGAATTAGAAATTACTAAGGTCAAACCTAAGATATTACATACAGAAACATGATGAAATAAGGATCTGTTGCTAAATAATCTATTTGAAGGTGGCCTATTTGATAATTTTTATTTAATAGTTGTTACCTTTTTAATAACTACAATGAAAATTCCTATACAGTTCTATTGATAATATTACCAATTCATGGAAAAAAACCAGGTGATCAAGGTTCACAATTATGAGCATCAATCTTTTCAGAATGTGTTTATATTTATGCGTGTGTATGTTAATCCATATATATATCCATAAATGTATTTACATTGTATCAAGAGAAATAGTGTTGGTAAGAGAGTATCTTTCATCTTTTGTTCTGTTCCTTGGTATGGTTAATAAAATATTGAAACTATGCAATTCAGGTGTTATATTAAGGCTTTGAAAATCACACAGCTCTAGTAAATTAAGAAACTAATGTGATCCTTTTTTCTATGTTTTAATTAATTTTAAGATAATTATATTTATAGAGACCATAAAATATACACTTATTTTCTATATGAAATTTTAATGAAATTATAGATAAACTGTAAATAGTAATTTTGATTACATTTATTTGTATTTGTTGACAAATACATTTATTTGTATTTCTTATGATTTAATCACTTTGGTACCAGCAATTTGCCATTTGATGACGGGAAAAGAAAATCACCATGGGCAGTTATCAAATGTATGTAATAATACAAACTCAACTTACAAAACTTTTCTTGAAATTTCAGAATCTATCTTGCGTAGGTAATGTGAAATTTCAGTGCACATTTTGGGGAAACATAAACTACATGTTCATGTAAACAGTATTTTCCCATTTCAGTATTGTTATTTAAAATACATCCACAACCTGCAAAGTTGTTCAATCCATAATCATTAATTCAAGAATAAGTAATGAAATAATTTAAAGAGCACTTAACTGAAATACTTTACTACTTTTAAGCTACCGTAGGACTTAATTACTATTTATCTGAATTTTAAATTTTGATAGCAAAATTCAAGTCAAACAATAAGGAGGCTTGGTAGAATAAAGGCTTCAAGCAGAACGAGCTTTCAAACCATATTCAAAATTTAATTATCCTCATTTGCCAGAATAGCTGAGATTCAAAATGATGGGGAAAAAAAAACAATAAAAGGAGCATAGAAATATAAATTTAAGAAGTTTAGGATTCATTGTCAATTACCATTTATAAAGAAGAGAAGGACTTTTGGAAAGCTTAAACTAATAGTGTCAAATATTATGTAACATTAGCCTACAAATAACAAGTTCTCAATGGAGACATATATATCCACAATTATCTAGACATTATAGTTCAAGTCTATCTGTAAATTCACCCTGGAATATTTGGCATTTTGGGGAAAGAAGGCCCATCAGCAGTCAGAGCTGCTCTCTCCAGAAGGAAAACCAGGGTGGGTCTTGGTTTCCTGGCACTACAAGAGGCCTGTGTATCTGGGGAAGATATTCTTTTACACATAGTGGATCAGAAGCTGGACCTGTAATGCTTCATAATCTGTCTGAATTTTAATTCTTTCTCAGAATGTGCTTGTTCTTGAACTATCATACATGTGTTTTTTTTTTTTTTTTTTTTTTTTTTTTTTTTTTTTTTTTAGAAAAAGAATACAGCTGAGAAATCTTCTGGAAAGGTGGCTTCCAGATAATGTTGGTAGAATGTGAATGTTTCGCAAATATACTAGTTTTCATGAGTTTAGTTTTCACATAAAACCGTATAATCTACACACATGTATCATCTGCTTAAATTTTTCAAAAGTTGTTTATATAACTGAAAAGTATCATCAAAACACATAATTTGAGTGAAGCAAATGGAAAGGAATTATTGTTTTGTCTTATACTGACCTGTTCTAATTCTTTTCTTCCTATCTTTGCCGTCTGGTCTCTTTTCTGTGATATCCATTCAGAAAATTTATTTTTACAGGGATACCTTAAGAATGTTGCACATTAGTATATAGCTTAAATATTTTAAAAGAATGTAGATATATAGGTTGATGAGACCATGGTGGTATTTATCACCAGATTAATATTTAACTATAGAGTTTTCCCTCAGTATTTGTGAGGAATATGTTCTAGGACCTCCGTGGATTCCAAAATCCAAAGATGCTCAAGTCCCTTATGTAAAATGGCATAGTATTTGCATATAACCTACACACATCCTCACATATACTTTAAATTATCTCTAGGTTACTCACAATACCAAATGCAATGTACATGCTATGTAAATAGTTCTAAATACAATGTAAATGCTAGTTAAATAGTTGCCAGCTTGCAGCAAATTAAAGTTTTGCTTTTTGGAACTTTCTGGATTTTTTTTTCCCCAAATACTTTCTGTCTGAGATTGGTTGAATCTGAGAATGTGTAACCTGAGGATATGGAGAGCTTGACTACATATACATTTGGACTTGAGATTATATAGTTATTTTACATAGTGGAGCTATATGGGGTGGGTTGGATTTCAGATGGGTTGGATTGATAGTATTATGTTTAACAATATTAAAATGCATTTAATAGACAAGACACATATTTATTTAGTTAAAACTAAAAAGCTTCTTGGATTTCCCTTAATCTAGACTTGAGTATATATTTTAAGAAGTAAATTATTGATGTTCTTTTTTGTGTAAAAAACAATAAAATAAACCTCTCCACATGACTCCCTCTTTTTGTTCTTCAGGCAAGAGTGTTCGCTATTGAGATAGAGTAGAGAAAGAATCCTCCATCTGCCACTCCCGAAAATAGAATGCTTAGTTTTTTACCTCTGGATAAATCTTCTTCATATATTTATGCCTATGCAGGTCAGAGAAATAGACTAACATATCAGTTCATAACATAAGGAAGGTAAATTTATAGTTAAACTTCGTCAACAAATTCATTAAAATTATTTTCATTTGAAATTTTCCATTAAGCCTCAGTGAACTTCAGCTTTATTTAAATACTCATTGTTTAACTAGAGAAATTAAATCTCCGAGGACACATCTGTTTTTTAATGATATTATAGTTTGGGTTTTTTTGGTGAAAGCGTGGGATGGTGATGGAAAGGCACTAGGGATCGGAGAAGGAAAGGAGCTCTAATTCAATATCCCCAGGTAATATGATATAAATAATTGGAAAAAGGAGATATTATTTCAGTTGGTTAATTGTAATAAACCTATCTTATTAGAGCATTAAGGTAGAATCAACATGTTGGGAAACAGATAAAAGGTGCATGAAAGCATTTAAAATTCAATCATTATGTTTTATTGCACCTATCTGCTCCCAGGAAATGTAATTGGAAATTTGATTCATTGACCTTTAGTTGCCATTTTGGATCACAGTTCCAAAGCCTAATGTTTTCAAGTTGGACATTTGAAGTTAATTTGATAGAACCATATTCAATACATTTTTAACCCAATTATCTTTTTGAACAAAATTTCAAAAAATAAAATCAGGCTTAATGGGCTGGTGTGTATTTGACAAAGCATCAGCACAGTTATTTAATCCTGAATCTGGTTAAAGCAACTAATGTTCAACTTAAGGTTTCTATTAACTAGAAGGACTGGGAAACTTTTTACTGTTGTTTTATTCACAAACTCCTGCTTCTCATTAATTATTTTCTGGATCTATATTACACTACATTTATAGTTACAACATCCAATTACACTAAAATTACTTACCATGACATAAGAAAAAAGCAGTATTTAGTATTACAGGTGATTATCCTTAATTTCAAAAATTTGGGCACTTCCCAACCCCTTTCACCAACATAAGTATGATACCACAGGACCCTCCTAAAATATTTATGTCTTCACTCAGAAGGGTGATATATGACAAAATTATATGCCTAACAGGAGAAATACATTATGTAAATTGATCATGATTTCTTGTCAGCGTTTGTGTACTTCTCTGCTCACTGAAGTCCATGTAACTTGGAAAAGAATCATGATTAGATGGGTGTTTCTTCAGCCTATGAGATCAGATTTCTGAAATGTTTATATAGTGATGAGCCAGATGTACACAGCTTAACCTTATAATCCCATTTCACAGCTTTTCCAAATACTTGGAAACTTGTTAAGTATGAAATTGATTATTTTGGCAGCATAATTCCATTAATAGGATTCAGATCTTCCTTATTTACAATCCAACGCTGTTAAAATAATCTAGTATGTTAAATTGACATGGAAACTGAAAAAAGAATCCATTTAAGGGCTCATTGACAGGGCAACTTTTCTCTAAAGCTTTTTAATTTTTTTTTTATTGACCATAATATTAGAACACACATGGTGCAGGTGAATGATGTAAAAGTTTTAGATACTATGCTACCACCACTTTGGTGTGAAGCAATTAGTACTCGGATTTCTCATAATTCTATCGTAATCTTGATAAGCCATATAAGACCATGGATCTGCCCTTTACAAATATTCCTTTCAGCATTATCTCAGTTGCAAGGCCTTGCATGTCATTTGACATGTGTACGTATTTTAAATGCACTCATCCTTTTTTTTTAATGAATAGAGGCAATACAGAATAATTTAATAATGTGTCATGATTTTCATTATGCTTATTTATAGGTTCTGCAGTAATAGATGGAGAGCTTATTGTTATGCTTTCAGTTTGAGCTATTTATGCACCATGCTACTAGGTGCACCATTTCATATTTTTGATGTTCTGTCCTCTCAAGAAAAAGGGTATCAGGATCCGTAAATCAAATTAGACTGGGAAGAGTTTCATACTTTGTCTTTTTTATATTAAGTTCATAGTTTTATAAACTACCTGACTCTGCTTGAATAAACTCATGCTCCTTCAGAGAAAGGAAAAAACTATTTTTCAAACTATATATTACAACCTGATCCTCTGTTTTGTAAAGAAGGAAAAAGAAAACAAACAATCAGTGACGAGAAAAATTCTTCTTTTTTGGGAGAATTATCTACTTTGTGTTTTATATTTACACAAAAATGTGTCTAATGGACCCAAAATAAGGAGACATAATATTCTTAACATCTCTAATCATTGGGGAAAGGCAAATCAAAACCACAGTGAGGGGGCTTCCCTGGTGGCGCAGTGGTTGAGAGTCCGCCTGCCGATGCAGGGGACACGGGTTCGTGCCCCAGTCCGGCAGGGTCCCACATGCCGCGCAGCGGCTGGGCCCATGAGCCATGGCCGCTGAGCCTGCGCGTCTGGAGCCTGTGCTCCGCAACGGGAGAAGCCACAACAGTGAGAGGCCCGCATACCGCAAAAAAAACACAAAACACAGTGAGATATTACCTCGCACCCGTCAGAATGGCTACAATCAAAAAGAACACAAATAACACATGTTGGCAAGAATGTGGGGAAAAGGGTACCCTTGTACACTGTTAATGGGAGTGTAAATTGTTGGAGCCACTGTGAAAAGCAGTATGGAGGCTCTATGACCCAGCAATTCCACTCCTGGGTATATATCTGGAAAAAAAAACAAAAACACTAATTTGAAAAGATATATGCACCCTAGTGTTAATAGCAGCATTATTTAAAATTGCCAAGATATGGAAGCAACCTAAGTGTTCATTAACAGATGAGTGGATAAAGATGTGTTTTATATATATATATAGACACACACACATACAGTGGAATACCACTCAGCCATAAAAAAAATGAAATTTTGCCATTTGCAGCCACATGGATGGACTTGGAAGGCATTGCACATATGCTAAGTGAAATAAGTCAGAGAAAGATAAATACTGTATGATGTCACTTATATGTGGAATCTAAAAAATATAACAAACTAGTGAATATAACAAAAACGAAGCAGACTCAGATACAGAGAACAAACTAGTGGTTACCAGGGGGTGGGTGGGGGCAGGATAAAGGTGGGAGTACAATCTATTGGCTGTAAATAGGCTCAAGAATGTATTGTACAACATGGGGAATATGGTCAATATTTTGTAGTAACTGTAAATGGAAAGTGACCTTTAAAAATTGTATTAAAAAAAAAAAAACAGAAAAACCTTACAGGTCTAAAAATAATCAAAAGGACTTGGAAAAAAAAGAAAGAAAATCACTGTTTCTACCAGGAGAGGCACCTAACCATTCTTCATGGCCAAAGATACTGAAAATTAATTTTCATATTAATTGGCACAAGTCTGAAAACAGGTATTCTGAAAAGCTAAGGAACTTGTATTTGTCAAGGTAAACCAGAGAATATTTGTCCAGAAAACCTGGCATACCCAGAAATTATTCAGATAATGACATTAAATTTGTAAGAATAATTATACATTTTAATAAAATACTCATGCAAATCCCTACCAAAAAACCCACATAGAATTAGGTAACCACTAAAGAAGAGCTCTTCAAGGACAATTGATATGTAAATATGTATTGAAAAATAAGATTTTTGGAACCTTATTTTTTGTGTGTGACATATTTCAAAGATGAAGTTGCTCCACTGAGACTGTGCCTCAAGACCTGTGTGGTCATTGCTGGTCTAGTGTCTTTTGGATTTCAACTACTGTACTATCAAACTGGGAATTTATAGTCAGCCTCCAGGGATGAATTGGCTACATTTGACCACAGGGCCAGTTATTCCCTTCCTGCTTGATTTTAAGCAAGTTAACAGTTTTCTTAGAAGAAGATACTTTACTCTTGGGAAAAACAGTTATATACAAAAGCCTGATATGCAAAAATTGTTTTATTCATTAAAATAATTTCAAGTTATTTTCCAGTATATGTGACTTTGAGTTTCTCTTTTCATTTTTTTTATACTGACTATATTTTTTCCCTAATTTTAAGAGGAATTCTTACTTATTGCAAAAATTCCACTAAAAAAGCCATACCTAAAACAGTGTCCAGTATATAGTTAGAACTCATTATACACTTGTGGACTGAAGATAAAGTTGAATTTAAAAAGTTATAATTGCTTATAATTTAGAACTCAGAGTTAGCTATTGCTAACTTTTTTGGTTCAGTCCACAATCCCTTCTCTAATTTTGAAATCTAAAGGACTCAGGCCTGAACAGATTTAAGGCTATTTTAAATTTTTATTTATTCCACTTAGTGTTAATATCAATATTTATTTTACCGGAGAAATATTAATATGTTTAATTTTGAGGTGTTATACCAGTCGCCGCTGGGATGAGTAATACGTGACATACACCCACGCAAACACACACATAACTAGATTTTTACAATAAGTGGCATATACTACACAACATTGTAGCCAACTATATTTCAATTTTAAAAAGTGGTACATACAGGGCTTCCCTGGTGGCACAGTGGTTGGGAGTCCGCCTGCCGATGCAGGGTGCGCAGGTTCGTGCCCCAGTCCGGGAAGATCCTGCGTGCCGCGGAGCGGCTGGGCCCGTGAGCCATGGCCGCTGAGCCTTCGCGTCCGGAGCCTGTGCTCCGCAACGGGAGAGGCCACAACAGTGAGAGGCCCGTGTACCGCAAAAAAAAAATAAAGTGGTACATACAAAACATAATATATTAAAGCTGCTTTTTCCTCAAAATTATATAAATGTAGCATAGATATCTTTATTTGTCGATGATGTAGTTTCATATAAATGGTGGAATTCTTGGCCAATTAATGGATATCTTATAGTTCATATAATTCATCCATCTCTGACTGACGGATTTTTTACACTGAGATTCTGTTCCCAATGACTTGGTTTTAAAAAAAACAAAACAAAACTTGCTTTTCAGTTCAGAGCAAGTTGCTTAACTTCTTTTTTCTGTTTTCTTATTAGGTGTAATAATATTTGTTACTCATAGGGCTGTCATAAGTGTCAAGAATGAAATATGATTGTGCCTATAAATAATATTGATGATGCTAAATTCTGAAGAAATATTAACATATTATTATTTTCTTTAACAACAAAAAACAAAATATTCTGGAGCAGTTAAACTTTAGGGTGCTGATATGTAGACATATTCCCTGTAAAAACAAAATTTCAGTTGGCCTCAACGTTAGCATTTGTACAAGAGTATAGTTTTATCCCAGATTACTTATGCTTATAAAAAAGTAATTTTCCTGGAATGCAAATGTATTTTACTGTACATTTCTATTTTGACTTCTTGGAACCAGAAGTGATCACTTTTGTTTTACTGTTAAATAGACATTTTAAAATGTGACTGATTTTTGATAGACTATCTTGTGAAAATTAATTTTTAGATGTCTAAACATTTTCCGGTACGCGGGCCTCTCACTGTTGTGGCCTCTCCCGTTGTGGAGCACAGGCTCCGGATGCGCAGGCTCAGCGGCCATGGCCCACGGGCCCAGCCGCTCCGCGGCATGTGGGATCCTCTGAGACCGGGTCACGAACCCGTATCCTCGGCATCGGCAGGCGGACTCTCAACCACTGCGCCACTAGGGAAGCCCCTAAACGTTCTTAAACTACGAAAGTTAACTCTGAAGTTGTAAGATAGGTTTAAGTCTTCCTTAAGAACTGTGCATTTTATGCAGGGAGATCCTGCAGAAAGAAAAACTCACAGTAGGTAGAAACTGAAGAGAATTTTCCACAAAAGAACCGTTTTAGGGCAATGAATACTAGAAAGTTAGAGACATTTGACAGCTCCTGATTTCATTTACACTTCTTTTCATGTGAGAAAATTGAAGCACAGAAATGTTACCGCAGCTTGCCAGGAATAGAGAACTAATGTCATCTGACTCAGAGTTTAGGGATTTTACTCCTACACCAGTTGGGATATCATATTTGACATTCATTTCTATTGAGGTATCTATAGATTATGGGAACATCTTATAGCATGAAAATTGCTGCAATAAAGTAATACAACTTAGTCCCTAGACTGCAGGTCAATTTAGAAGAAAATTATTTAAGGCTTCCACATAGGAAGTGTCAAAAACTCTGCTGGAGCCTATGTACAACATGTTGTCACAGGGTCTTTCAAATGGGAAACCAGCAGTAGTGTCAAGAGGTTCTGTAGTTGTTCCTATAGTATTTTCATTTGTAGTGAAAATACTTCCAAATTTTGGAGACTCCAGAAGCAGCCCTGGATTCTCAGATTTGATCACAGAACTGGTTTTGATTCTTTTATTCTAATCAAAATTGTCCAGTAGATGTCATTGCTTTTATTTGTGTTTAATTCAGAGCTGCCCAGTTATAGGAATAAAGCTATTCAAGGGGCTGTGACCTGGTATTAGAACTCTGTAGGGAGTGTTGATTAACAAGCATGATTAGAATGAAAATAATCTGTAAAACACAACAGACAATGATAAATAGAATAAAATAGAAAGCAAAGGACAATACACACAAAAGCAAGATGAATCATATAGTACTTGCAGGTTTTTTATTTGAAAGAGTGCAAAATGTTGAGTCAAAGTAACTCGTTCATATTACTTACTCATATTGGAACCTCCGGCTAGCCTTGCATGAATTCCACAGGCCTCAGCTTCTCCATACATAAAATAGAAATAATTATAATGGCCCCATCCAGTGAGGCTGAAAGGAAATAATACATTTGGAAGAGTTGAAATACTGTGACGACATCAACCTCTAAAATATGTAAGGAAGCGCAGCAGAGTTCTCAGAACTGAAGAGTTCTTTTCTCTGGGAATGAATTAGTTACTCTTATTCTAAGTGCACTCTAGAGGAACCTGTAATACAATTCAGGAAACTTCATGCATCTGAGTGCATTTTGTTTTAGGTGTTCCCATGATGGTACTGTTTCCGCAGTTTTAAGTTGTTTGGAATTGAATATAAACATGCTATAAATCACCTAAAACCTAAATCACTTAAAAATATAAATCATTTTTCAATCAGGTACCTTCCAAGTGCATACTCTGTGAGGAAGTCTGTGTCCTTCAGAGGATGAAAATGACGTGTTTTTTCCTAAACCATGACCTAATTAAGCCTAGTGCATATGTAAAAATGCCTCATTACTATTTTATCTACAGGAGTGAGTAGAGTGAAAAAATATTAATTATATGGTTAGGAAGTGAGACTTCGTCTTTCTAAGTCAGGAGCCTGCAATTTTTTTTTTTTTTTTTAATGAAGGGCCAGATAGTATATATTTTAAAGTTCGGGGATTGTACGGTCTCTGTCACAACTACTCAACTTTGCTATTGAAGCATGAAAGCAACCATAGACAACATATAAATGAAAGGGCATGGCTGAGTTCCAATAAAACTTTATTTTCAAATACAGAGAATGAGCCCCTTAGCCAGCCAGGATTCACCAACCAATTTTGTAAGTCATTACTAACTGTTAATAATATTTCTTAATTTTTTTTTATTTGAGTGTTTGCTAAAAAACTGCACTATGTAGACTTTAAATAGTTTCTAACAAAATCAAAATGGTTATCTGTTATTTCAAAACCAGTTATTGGAGGAATGCAGGCTTATTGTCTCATGAAGTGATTCTCTAGATAACATTGCTTCTTTCACTAGAGGAGAAAAATTCTTAGAATTAAAGTCTTCAAGCAAAGAAAGAGCTGGGGATTCTTGAATTAGGTATTAAGTGACAGTCTGATAAAGAGTAGAGATATTTCATTTCATTTTATGCTAATGTTTAAAAATATGCTAACATTAGTAAAGACACTTAACTTTATTTTAATTTCAGGTATGAACGTCAACCTGAAATAGCTATTTCCACTGAATCATGCATTTTAAATGTGATACTTATATTTCAGAGGGAAAATGAAAAATATTCTAGTAATCTAATACTTACAAATTTGATTAATAATTAATTTTTTCTCAAATTTAGGAATTTCTTTTTCTTTTTAATATTCATTTCTGAGGACAAGTCTTCCAAATTCCTTGTATGTTATCTCCTAAATTTTCATAACTGTGCTTTCAAATTACTCTTGTTTTTAAGACAGAAATTCAAATCTAAAGGGTTATTTTTTTAATTTATAATTTTATATAATTTTTATGTTTTGGAAGGGGTTAGTAAGTTATCTTTGAAACTCATGCAAAAGGTTGGGGACTCAAAATTCACCCAAAGTATATACTAGTTATTGTAAAATATATTGGCTGTTTATCTGGTTGGCTGAATCTTTACTTATAAAGAGTTAAAAATTCTCTATGCTTATCAAGATTTAGAGGAAGGAAAACATTAGAAAGCTGCTGATTTATTCAATTTCACCTTGAATTCCTCCTATTTTTTCTCCTATTAAGAATTGGAATGCACCTGGACAGTTGATGACTTGAAAGGCTGATGCAAAATCAGATAAGAAACAGATCTTGTTGATCACTCTTTGTTGCATTTGCAAAATGTAATCATTTTTTAAATAATAATTGACTATCTTCTGATCAACAATTTAATATTTTGAGCAGCAAGACTGGTGAATTGTGTTTACCAAAATCATTGCATTTATAAAGTTTTTAATTTTAGTGTATTGTGAAAAAATAAACTGATGAAATGGATAGCAAGCATACAGTTTGATTTACTTTTAAATTAGTTATTTGTCTTTTAGGAATTTCACATGATGATCGACTGAATGTAATACCTTAAATTTGCACTTTAAAAGTGAGTGTTCAGAAATGCCTATTTTGGCAATTGATAATATATGACTATAATTATTGTAATTATACAATTAAGCCTACTGTATGCATTAGTACATTTGATAATAAATGGCCATTATTACCTTTTTATGTTATTGACCAAAGGAAAAATCTAGTCATTAGAGTTAAATATAATATTAAGCATATTAAAATAATTTAATGTGAAAGTATAAAAGGAAAGGTAGAGTGCATAAAGAGCCATTTTGTTATTAGGGGTATAGTAGTACTATTTTGCTTAGTATGTAACAATAATTTTTAAGATCATTTCAAGGCAATTCACATTAATTTCTCATTAACTTATTTTTGAAAATATTGGTATGGATCATTATATTTCTCAGAGAGGCAGTATATCAACTGACTTGTCCTGGCAGTCTCTGGCAAGTGTTATTGTTCTACAATGAATTGGGTATATGACAAGCACTCCTATGAAAGTCAGCTGTAGTTTCTCTGCTTAAAAAAAATGTGGACAGTAATAGTATTGTGTCTCCTAGGGCAATTGAGAAGAATGAATAATAAATATCAATAATACCACTTTGTAGATCCTAATGTAGGACAGCATACTCCAAATCTCCAAGTACAGTATAGACACAGTTATACCATTTACATGTATTTAGATTCAGTGAGGTATAGTGTCAAGGCATGCCCATATTAGCTAAGTGAATTGGACTAAAGCTGGCTTAAATCTAAATAATTCAATTTTTAAAAATTTCCATATGCTTAGTAGCAAGTTTCTTAAAATTAATAAAATAAGATTTTAAGGAAATATATTTTGCAGAAAGGAGCATTCAAAAGAATGTGTCACTAATTTGTCTCCCTCTTTTTTCACTCTTTCTCTTCATATATGGAGTATTCCAGAAATTCAGGCTTGTAATGAATTTTTATTGGCAATGTATAATTTTTGAGTTGTTAGTCTTAGAGGCCCAACTGCAGAGAACGTAGTTTCAGATATTCCCTCCAGGGGGAAAATTCTTCTGCATTCTTAATAGAGATGGGAAAAGAATATGATAGGAGGAAAGCAGAGGAGAGTTTCCTAAGACTAAATGTCTGGCAAAGAGTTAGCAAGAAAACAGAAAACAACTCCAAACTTCCCCCGCCACTTGGAAGGAAAAGGGAGGACTGAATATTGGTTAGAGTTGAGATGGAGAGGCTTACCACCTTGAAGAAAATGGATTAATTAAGGATGTTGAAATTAACAATCTTCTAGTAAGTTTGGATTCTTTTCCTAAAATATCTGCTCATGGCATAATGTGCTGCTGTTGCTAGTGGGAAAGTACTGCTAGCATTCAGTGGTGCCTCGGTGGCCTCTGGGCTCCACCCTTCAGCAAATATATAAAAAGAATGTGCAGCATTCTCTATTTTGTATGCTTTTATAGATAACAAATAGCTCTCATCTTACCTTTTGCGTACTTAGATTTTCTTCTTTCTTGTCAAAGATGATTTTCTTTAAGATTCACAGATTACATAATTAAATTCTGGCACACCAGTTATTACTGAACTTATCAGTGCCATTTATAAAAGGGTTAACATTTGCAAGAGGTTTTCAGATACAGCCACATCACTTTAAAAATGCATCTAAGTCATCCTAATTGGGCAGTAGACTTGCAATTCTCATTTAACAGGATATGGGTGTTCTTGTCCTCCCATTTTTAACTTAATGTCAGTTTTTGCTAAATGTGGTAAGAATTTCTCACTTTTTTTCTTATACCTTTAGTACATAAGTGTGGACCACACTATATTTGTATAAAATGTATTATTTTGAAAATCACTGATAAATACAGTTATTGCCATACCTCATGCATTATAGAAATTTCAGAGCTATAGGTGCTGTCAGATAATTTTATAAGCGGTGGCTTAAAGTGCTGTTGGCTACTTCAGCAATGTGGAAAGAACCACACCATATATTCTGTTGAAGGCAGAGCTATCAGAAGCAATGTTGGTATGAAAAAGCTTAAAGTGAATTATTCACCTCTTAACACTCCTTTGTGTTCAGAGTGCTGCAAAGAGAATACTGTTATCAATGGGAAAAGCAGTGCCTTTGAATTAAGGGAAAAGTTCAACTTGTTTCGTTTTGTTTTCAACCCAGTGGCATCAATATATGCAATCAATCTTCTCTCCCTAATTCAAAGGAATTTTCAAAATTTCACTCCCCTGTTCCTCTGGATTAGGAAAACACTGATCATCTAAGTATAACTGAAGCTATAATGATGTGATTCAACACCATGACTACACATCCAACCCAAAATTAGTCTGTGAGAAGTTTTATCTTAATGATGACTTCAAAGAGTCAAATATACACTTTCATTTTTCTTCAATAATTCCAATTCTAGATCAATACCTCTAGAATGAAAGCTTTCTTCGTATTTGTATTGCAACCTCTGGGAGAGCCTTTTTGTATTTGACATATCTGTCTGCTCTCTTATATATTACAAAATTATAAAAAGGATGTGTACTCAAATATATAAAGCTTATACAGATAAACATAAAGTAGAAATTTAATATTAAATATATAATTGTTGAGACAGATGCTTCTAGAACTTGGTGCAAAATGCTACATCTTTTGCCCCTCATTGTCTAATCTGTTGTCAGTCTTATTCATTGTAATTTTTTTTTTTCGGTATGTAGGCCTCTCACAGTTGTGGCCTCTCCCACTGCAGAGCACAGGCTCGGGACGTGCAGGCTCAGCGACCATGGCTCACGGGCCCAGCCGCTCCGCAGCATGTGGGATCTTCCTAGACCGGGGCACGAACCCGTGTCCCCTGCATCGGCAGGCGGACTCTCAACCACTGTGCCACCAGGGAAGCCCTTATTCATTGTATTTTTAATTTCAAATATTATAGTTTTCACTTTTGGAAGTTTCATTTTGCGTCTTTTGGGCCATCTATTTCTCACCTTTAGGCCCAAGATTGGGATACTGCAAGGGAGGTTCCTGGGGCTCAAAATTTGAGGCACTTACTCTCAGGGTCATGCTTTTACATTCCTGATCATATTTTCAAAATTCTAATAGATTTTAAGGTCCTTATTGGTTAATTCTGTCATATTTTTCATGCCTGGGTCTGTTTTTATTGATTGATGGGTTTTATTGATTGATGGGCTATAACCTAGGTATGGGTTATGTTTTCCTGGTTTACTTCATGCCTTGTAATTCTTGATAGAATATCAGATACTGTGAATTTTACGTTGGTGGATACTAGATTTTTTATATTGTGCATGATTTGAACTAAATGTGTGTTTGTGGAATGAATTTACCTGCTGAGTCTCTGTCCCAAAGGTCTCCTCTTTGGTAAAGAAACAGATGTAGAAAAGCAAAATAATATCAAGAATGCCAGCAGTTTATAAACTACTGTCTTCTGTGTTTACACAACAATGATTCTGGAAATGCCAGAGATGTTTGGTTTGTCAAAATTGTTCTCTCCATAGGAAATTTCCTGACTGTCTCATGACTCTATAATGGGAAATATAAAATAATTCTGTTAAATAGAACCGAGGTATTGTGCATGTATTTTTCACAGTTATTGCACTAACCACAGATTGAATTCTAGAAACATTTACTTAAACAGTATCTGTGATGGTGAAAAATAACTATAGAATCCAGTTTCCTAATGCTCACAATACTTTTCTCTGTTCCTTTTGCAGGGATATGATCATTACAGTGCTGCTTATAAGATTAAAAAATAATTTAAAAGTGGGAATTCCCTGGTGGTCCAGTGGTTAGGATTCTGTGCTTCTACTGCAGGGGTCCTGGGGTTTGATCCCTGGTTGGGGAACTAAGATCCTGCAAGCTGTGTGGTGCAGACAAAAATTAAAAAAATAAAAAAGTAAAAAATTTAAAAGTTATAATAGGAATGGTATTTTATAACTAAGGAATTTTCATATATTATCTCATATAAAACCACACAACTTAAATAGTATTATCCTAATTTTACCATCAAAGTTGTAAAATTATTTTGACTATTCTGTATACGCTTTGGTGCATCTTAGATGCTAATAATTTCATATTCAATGTCTTTAGTCTTTACAAGGATATTCTATTCACTTACTTACAAACGTAGAATCAATTTCATGAGGTATTCTCCAAATTAAAAAACTCACCATTTCTAAGGATGGTTCCTAGTTCTTCATGATATAGCCATATTTTTTCATGCATTGAAAGAAAAAGCTACTTCTTTGCAATAAATGCAGTCTGAAATCTTTATTTAAAGTATCTATTTTATGTCTGGGTAAATGAGAACTGCACGCAAGGAAAACATCTTTGAAAAAATATGAAAATTGAGCTAAATAATTCATATTTAAGACGACTGTCTTATAGAGTGTTGCTTGGGTTTGTTAGTGTGGCTAAATAGAGGTTTATATCTCAAATCCATTTGTAGTCTGTCCAAATGAATATGGGATTTCTAAATAGTGTTTTGAAAGTTGGCTCTGTATAATTTTAAAAGACAAAGTTCAGAAATACTCTTTATTGAGACTAATGAAAGAATTTGTAGTTTTATAATCCTCTGTGAGACAGAAAAAATCCTCAGTGTATATGAGATGTATATGATCACCTTATATGTATGTTTGGAATTAATTTTTATTAGCATCCAATAAAATGAACCTTTTTTGGAATGTAGAATTCTGTGTTTTTTGTTTTTTGTGATTTTTTTCATATATAGCTTCATGAAACTAATACCACAACCAGGACAGTTCTATCACCGTAAAAAGCTTCCTCATGCTATATCTCTATAGTCAACCTTAACTCCTGGCATCTACTGATCTATTCTTTGTTGTAATAGTTTTTGCTTTTTTGAGAAATCTTATAAATGGAATCATACACTGTGCAACTTTTTTGAGACTGGCTCCTTTCACTCAACATAATGCTTCTGAGATTCATCCAAGTTGTTGCCTCAGTAGTTCATTATTTTATTGTTAAATAGTTTTTCACTGTGTGTATGTACCACAGTCTATCTGTTCACCTATTGAAAGATATCTGGGATGATTCCAGTTTTGGCAAAGAGAGCTCTTGAAATACTCATGTACAGATCTCTGTGTGATCATAGTCTTCATTTATTTAAGGTAAATACCAAATTATTGGGTTAATTTTGGTCTTTTTTTTTCCCTATGAATGATACTTTTGGTATCATGTCTAAGACCTCTGCCTAACATTAGGTCACATAGATTTTCTGCAGGGTTTTCTTATAAACTTTTATAGGTTTATGTTTTTCATTTAGATCTATGGTCAATTTCAAATTTTTATGTTTTTGTTTTGTTTTGTTTTTACAAAGTGTTCATTTTTGCTGAATTGCCAAGGTTCATTTCTATTGAATTGCCTTCTGCAACTTTGTCAAAAATTAGTTGGCCGGATTTCTGTGAGCTTCTGAACAGTCTCTCCTGTTCCATTGATCTATGTGTCTTTTCCATTGACAATACTACACTGTCTTGATTTATGTAGCTTCATAGTAATACTTTAAATAGGGTAGTGTGATTCCTTCAAATTTAATCTTCTTTTTCAAAATTATTTTGGCTATTACAGTTCTTTCTGTTTTAAGTTCTAGAGTCCTCTTGTCTATAGCTATAGAAAATCATGCAGTGAATATGAATGGAATTATGTTACATGTATAGATTATTTGAGGAACATTGATGTCTTTACCATGTTGAATTTTTCAATCCATAAACGTGATAAACCTCTCCATTTATTTAGGCCTTCTTTGATTTATTCCATCAGTTTCTGTAATGTTCAGTATACAGATTCTGTACTTATTTTTAAAAATTATCTATTTGCTTATGTATTTGACTCTTAGGGACATATTATAAATGTATTGCTTTGGATATTTAAGTTTCCAACTAGTTCATTGCTAGTATATAGAAATATGATTGATTTTTGTGTGGTGACCTTGGACATGGCAACATTGCTTAACTTATTTACTCATTCTGAGAAGTTTTATTTGTTTGTTTTTGTTTGTCTTGATTCTTTCTTATTTTCTGTTTGAATAATACTATTATCTGAGAATACAATAGCATTGTGAAACATTTTTTTCCTCCTTTTCTAATTTGTATGTCCTTCACTTGTTTTTCTTGCCTTATTGAACATATTAGGAATTTCAGTGCAGTGGTGAATAGAAGTGGTGAAAGCTTTCAGTCTTTCAAGTGTGATGCTAGTTATACTCTTTTTTGATAGATGCTCTTTATGCAGTTGAAGAAGTGTCCTTCTATTCCTATTTGCTGAGAATTTTTATCATTAATAGATATTGAGTTTTGTCAAATGCTGGATATATTTTTAAACGTTCCATTTTTACTATTCTAAGAGTAAAAAATATCTATTTTGACTCTTTTTGCTATCCATTTTCAGATCAACTTCTCTAGATACATGTAAGTGGTCATGTCAAATTAATCTACTTCCACAAATAAAGCTTTCCCAATTTCAGGCAATGTGGTTCAGCTTCAGTAGGTTCTTTCTTTTGGTCTTTTTCAGAGACACTCGTTTTTAAAATCACGATTTTTTTTAGAGTCCTAATAGATGAGCAAGTAGTAGAAGATGGCACATCTTAGGAATAGTTTATTATTGACTACTGCTGATAAAAATTATGATTTCAAGTATCATTTATAAATTTACTACAATTTGCTGAGTACTAGAAGAGAAGTGCATAAAGGTAAATAATCAAAGAAACCATTCATATCATACAGACTTTTCCACTGTGTGTTTGTTTACTTGATTACTTGTTTATTTGTTTATGTTTTCTGAACAAAAGAAAGAATATCTAAATTTTTATCTTCATCCAAAAAATAACAAAAAAATCAAATTAGGAGGGCCATTCAGTTTTATAAGTTAGTTCATATTTAAGTGATCATTATGAGCAAATGATCATTTAAAAAAAACAGCAAAATATTTGTCTTTTTATTTCTGAGTGAAATAGATTAAAATGATAATCATATCCTACAGTTTATTTCAAAGTGTCTGCTTTAGAACTTTTTTGTAACTAGCCATCTATTCCAGGGATCCATTTTTTTAAATAATAAACAAATGATATGTTTTAAAAATAAAAGTTAATAGTTCCTGTGTTCAAGTTGTGTTTGAAGGGAAAACATTCTAATTTTATCCTTGTATGGAAAAGGATAAAATTTTCAAAAGTTATATTTTAATTACTCATATGAATATTTTAATTACTCTGCTGAGACCTAAAAATCTACAAGTGTCTGACCTCAAATTTTACTTTCTTTCTAGACTTAATGGTTAAGAATTATAAACGTACAAGATAGAATTTGACTTTTAGAATACAGTGTTGGAAAATAGCTGAAAGCCCTTATATTTCTAAATTAAATGATGCTGTAATACATTTAGCTTTTTTGTCTATTTTCTGTTTGTTTTTCTATGTAAATACTGTTATTTTATTTCAGATTATTTGAAATGAGTTTTCAGACATCCTTGGAGCCTGGATAATGAAAATGTTATTTTCTATATTAAAACTAGTGTGTTTTTTATAGTGAATTAGTCATATGTTTATTAAAGGCCAAATGACTATTTCATTATGGTAATTATAAACAGACACAGCCTCTCACATTCCTACCTATTTTAATGAATGAATGCTGGCAGACATTATTAATAAACTCCTGATACTCTGCTACTGATTAAGTTGCAGACTTCTAAAATTGTACTTTGTGAAATTCTATAATAATAAACCAACTTTCTTTAGCCTGTTTTTACCACCCTCCACCCTCATTTCTCCTCCTTTGTATATCCTTTTGTTTTTCTCTTCCTCCTCTCTTTCTATTTTTCCCTTGCCTTTCTCCCTGCCTTTCTTTCCTTTCCAAAATTCTTCTTTTTTAACTTCCTATTGTTTTTCTTCTTTCATCAGAACAATATTTGGTAGCATTACCATCACCCAGTGCTCATCAAACACGCTGATACATACATAGAAACATTCATAGACACGTGTGCACACATACTCACATATAATTTAAAACAGCTCTTCACTCAATAGGAACTTAAAGTATCTTATTTTATAAGAACTGCCCAGAACTTTGATATTATGCAAAAAATTTTAGATACTGTCCCTATTAGAACAAGGGAAGAAAAGTTTTCCCAGTCAGTCTCCCTGTGTCTAACTGAATAGGGATCCACATCCTATGAGGTCCCACCTAAAATCACAAGATTACTTATAATAGCCCTTATATTTTCTAACTAGAGTTTACACTTTCACTTTACATTTTACTTGCTCCTTAATACCCCGGATTCTGTTTTTCTGAAGTGTTCTAAGATACTCAGGCTTAGCTTTTAACTGACAGCAATAATGATGCATGTTTTTGACCAATTCAAAAAATGAGCTAGATGATTTTAAGTTTAAATGTGGAGTTTCTAAGTAATTTTAGTTTTTAAAATTGGCAAAACTCTTTTGCAAACATTTCTGCTCTTGGTGTTGGTTTCCACTATTACTTTTACTAGAACATAAAGTTATCCTTAAAGATAGATAGTTTGTTATGGAAACAATTAAGGTGCTTCACAGAATCTGGAAATTAGTAAAAACATGTTAATAAAAAATGTCTGCTACCAATTACTAGTTAAAGTGGATTAGAAATGAGAAATTAATCTACCTTGTTTACCTTCATCTTTGCATTTATTTTGACAAAGGTCATTTGAACAACAGCAAGAAAAGATTATAGATTAAGAAATTTGTGAGGATTTTTCCTGTCCCCCAACTTCTAAAAGACAGTGAAACTTAGATAGTAGTTTAAGCTATTACTGTTAACATGTTTTTTCCAATAATAGTTTAAAAAGCCAAATAATTTAAATTATTACATGGGATTAAAAAAAGAGTCCTGTTAGTTTAAATTAGCCTTATTTATAAGGAAAAATACATACTGCTCTACATTAAACCTTACCTTGGTCCCTCTGCTTCATGAATTGTACGCTCCTGTGTCACTGATACTTGCATGCTGGATGATCTTGTAGGAACCCATAGCTGCTTCAGAGCACAATGGTGTGACATGAAGTGAGGCAGAAAACAGGAGAACCTTTGTTGCTGAGTCAGCTGCAAGAAGAAGTAACGTGTATGAATGTACAGTATAGGGAAACCTATGAAAGATCTACTCTCTTTTTCGCAAAAGACTCTGTTCTACGGTACAAGGAGAATTCAGTTCTATTTGGCAGACATCCACGTCAGTTTGGAAGCAGCAAAAACAAACACAAAAACAAGCCTCGTTTCTCAGTGTCTTTACTCCCACTGCTTTAAGTAACATTTTAATTCTTACTTTTATTTTACTTTGTTTTTAATAACCAGGAAGTAACAGCCCTTTCCCTTGTATTGAGTACAATTTCCATAGTAAGGATGCAGATAAGGATGCACTATAGAGATGAGTCCGACCATAGGTGCCATGCCTGTATTTGTTACTGGTAAAATTTGAAGGAAAGGTTTTATATCCCTTAATTGAGGAGTGGGTGACTTTAAATGATGTTATATCAAGAAGGGCAAAGAATCCCAGCAGATGATGTAATTATGCTTAAAAATGAGTATTATTAAATAATTCATGCTTTTAATATGGAGAAATTAGGTCATTTTTCCACTCCTCCCACAAATATTCAATCTTAATATCTAAGTAATGAAACAACACAGACAGTGTTATCCATCCTGGTACTAACAGAGAATGCCAGTTATGACAGGCTCATTGTTTACTTTAACAGGTAATTTGTGGACCGGAATCATTTAATTGTTCTGAGTACATAATTACATGTCAGCAATTTCCAATTTAATTAAAATGTACAAATTTGAAGATTAAGGGAATTTTTGAATTATTAATCATTTTTCCACTAGGAAGTCTTGTTGCTCTGCAGGAGATTTGTCCAGTGTACAACTATACGTATTTTTTTCCTTCTCTTTCGCAGACAGACAATTTTCCCGCAGAGCCCAATTACATGGGCAGCAGGCAGCAGTTTGTTCAAAGGTAAGGCCTATTAAATAACTTTCTCAGCTTCCCCATTTGCATTCATGTCAAAATTGCTTTGCTAGAGATTACACTTCAGATTCAAACTCGTAGAGACAACACTTTCTCTTCTTTTTCTTTATATGTATTTCAGTAGCTCCACGTTTAAGGACCCAGAAAGAGCCAGCCTGAGAGACAGTGGGCACGGGGACAGTGATCAGGCTGACAGTGACCAAGACACTAACAAAGGCTCCTGCTGTGACATGTCTGTTAGGGAGGCACTCAAGATGAAAACTACTTCAACTAAAAGCCAACCACTTGAACAAGGTGAGTGAAGTCTTCCAATGCTTACAAAGTGTAAAGCTTAAGCAATCATTATAAACCTCATAGTACTAGAGTTGTAGTTTATCACCTTGGAATGGACCATTGACGATATAGCAAAAGGAACAGCAAGTTCTGAGGTTGCCCCAGACAGAAAGCAATTATTCAATACCTCAGTAACCACAGAAAAAGGAAGGCCATGGATTTTGGTCTGTAATCTTCTTAAGATGAGAACTTGCCCAAAGTCACTAGATTGTACTTATCTTTATGAACATTTTCCAGCCTTTGCTATTTTGCATTTTATTAAAGGAAAATATAGCATATGTTAGCTAGATATGCACATTTTAATATACAGATTAAGATGAATAAATTCAACGCTTTTAGGTGAAATGAAAACTCGATTGGAATTGTATAGCTCTTATCAGTGTTGATGTATTTTTAGTGTGGATTTTAGCTTCAAGATAGTTTTTCAAGAGTCAAATAACAGCTAAGCCAGACTTCTGGCTCCTTTTGATTTATGTCTAAGTCTTCCTGGATAGCAAATAAACATGAACTTGTTTACCCTGATAGAGTTAAAAAAGAAATACTTCATAAATACATATGTTTTTTGCTAAAAGTCTATCTTCAATTTATTAGTTTGATATGCCTTTTTAAATTAATTTTGATATTTTTATTGTTTCAAACACAATAGAATATTTACTAATGATTCACCCAAAGAGAATTAAGCTAGTCTTAAGTGTGAGACTTAGATGTTGTGAATAAGCTTTTGTTATGTCCAATTATAAGAAATGAAAAGAGCTGTTGTATAAATCGAATTTCAGAATTACAAATGCATATTATATTAGTTAATATTAGTTTTCAAAATATTAATAGTATTTAAATATGTTTAATATTTATTTAAGTTTTATGAGAGACTACATTTAAGCTATATGGACATATTTATGTATTCTTCTAAGTCATTTAATGATTGGTGATTCATAAAGAGTAAATTTTTGCCTCTAGTGCAGTCAGTCCTATCACATATACATCAGCAGATAGAATGCTTTTTAATTTCTCTATTCATGTTGAAATTTGAGTTCAAACACTCACACACATACATTCAATACAGAAATAAATTCATATATATATATATACATATATATAAAAGTTTCTGCACTTATATAATTACGCTGGCTTTATTTTAAGGATAACCTCGCAAAAACCTTCTTTTCTAAGTAATAAGTGCCAGATATGTCTTAGCAACTTTTTGCATAACAATGCAATATTGTTTTAAAAATTATTTTAAACAAAAGCTATTTGAATACTTATCTAATATTCACAGTTCCTGCACACTTGAATGTTTACTTGAAGTGAGTTAAGTGGTCTTGATGGGTTTGACTATGCAATATTATAATATATGAATATTTTAGGCACATTTTAAGTAATGGGTTATTGGATCTTGATATGTGAATGCATAGCCTAACAGACTAATCTATGTGTGTGATAAAGTGATTTACAGGTAATTCACTGGCCACTATTTGTAAAGCTGCATAGAGTAAGTAAAGAGTTTGCATTTTGTCCTATCTTCATGAGAAACTTTGTTAATTAAAAAAGCCTGCTGCTCACTATTAACTTTTTAATTCCTTTCCATCCACTGACTGAGCAATGTATTTGATAGGAATGAAAAAAAGACCCCTATAAAAAAATGAAATATATGTCTGAAAATGTAGTTTATACTGAAAAGCTGTTTTTTCCTATTTTGATATCAAAAAGTAATATCATAGAAAGGTGGCTATTGTTCTTAAAAGAAAGTGTGGTTGACACATATTTTAATTAATATTACACATAAAATAATTGCTAGTCTATGAGTGAGAATGCCAATAGATATATCTCCTGTAAAACAAGTAGTTTCCACATATCCTTATTAACAAACATGAGAAAGTTATGAATCTGAAAGCCATACTTAGAAAGTAATCTCTGAATTTATAGGAAAGAGACTGACTTCTACTTTAACACATGATTTTGAAGGAGTATTTCATTGATTGATCGACAGATTTGATTCATCAATTCATTTATTTAATAAATATTATCAAATGTTTTCAATATGTAAGGAAAGTTAGATTTTTTGGGAACATCAAAAATAAATTTGACTTGAAGCCTGCCTTCAAGAAACTGTATGTAACTAGTTGAGATGGGAGACCTTTCTCTGTTTGGCTCTCTCTCTCTCTCATATCTCCTCTCTCATCTACCTTTATCTGCCATCTATCTCCCTATCCATCTCTCTGTCTACCTCCAATCTGTCTTTCTCTCTCCATCATCTAGATAATCTTTTTGTCTCCCTCCTTCCCTCTCTCTCTCTCTTTCTCTTTCTTCTATGTATTTTATGCATACATCTATCTATCTACCTATCCAGATTCAGAGGAGGAGACTAGTATTTATTGAGTTTTTCCTACTTACCATAAACTGTGCCAACTTCATTTCAACATTAACATATTTAACCTGCAAACTCTAAGATAGTTATCATTTTTATCTTACATGTAAGAAAACTGAGCTTATGGGAAATTTATTAACCTGCCAAGCAGGTTGGAATTTTATCTTAGGTCCAGATATGCCCGTAATTTGTGTCTTTTCTGTACAACTTTATCCCCAAATGGGAGAATTAGCTCAAATATATTTTCTGATTCATTGCTATGACTAGATATCAAATAAACATTGAAGGATAAGTTAAAACTTAAGTTCATGTATGCGAACCTTGAGGGAAAACATCAAAATAGGTTATATTCATTGAATTATTCAGTGGTTAAAACATAATATCCTATTTAGTTTTCATTGCACTTATAGATAGGTGACTACTGTTACTCTCACATTTAATAGTTGTTAAGAAATTTTCTCAATGTTCTGTGCTATAAGTAGTGAAGTCAGCATTAGAAATAAAATAGCATGCCTTCAGGGTCTGCCCTCTTAACCAATACTTTATACTATTCACATAATGAATTGTTTACTCAGAAAAAAAAAATTAAAATGTTTGAAGAAGCAATCAGCCATTTTCTTGGTCAATGTCCTCTATTAATTTATTTGAAAAGCATCATGAGAGCCAATGCCAAATTAATTTAATGCACACCTACAAAGAATAATTTTCTTTACAGATGAAAGAAGATGACAGCCATATTCAAACAATTATCTCATGTCCAAGTTTCATATGTTAACCCTAATTTTTAATGCCTTTTAAAATACCCTAAAAAACATAAATAAATTTCCTTTAAAACAAAAGCTAAACAAAAAGAAACCTGTTTATCAGTCTTTTGCTTGTCCTAAAAATTTATAGTAGTGCCTTAATAGTTTTCAATTAAAAAATCAGTAGTATAATTATATTTTATATTTTTATTAGTTTAATTGGCTTCTTTCCCTGTTTAAATTATCTCTATTAAGAAAAATAATGTTCTATTTTAAATTAAAATATTTCTTTAAGTTAGAAATTAAAGTAAATTTAAAAAATAGTCTTCATATTTTCAATGGAAATTTCTATGCTAATAATGATTTTCCTTTGCAAATAACTTAGTCCATTTGAGATTTTATTTTATTAGCTCAATTTTTACTGTTTTTCTTCTCTTTTGTGCTGTTAGATTTTTTCCATTTGTTCTGTTCCTGATATTTGTGTATTTTTGCTATCATCAGTTTAAGCATCCCAAATATACAGCACTAGTATGTGTTGCCCATTATTTTAGAAAAAATATTTTAAAGGATTCAGTAGTTAAATGAAGGTGTGATGTACTGCACTACAGCTGAAGATAGCTTTAAGGATTTTATGTTAATAAAACCTATAATAGAAAGAAGTTGTTTTAGCTTCTCTTAGTGTGATTAAAAAAAATCTCAAAGAATGTGCTTAGTATTTTCTTTTTCTATTTGAGTTCAGTTTTGTGCTCTGCCTCTCTGTTTGTCAATTAGATTTTTCCTCATACATTCCCCATCAAATATTAAATGTAGGTAGGTAGGTTAGTGGGGAGAGAGAGAGAGAGAGAGGGAGAGAGGGAGATAATAGGTAAAACAATCCATATGTTTTGGAATGTGTATGGTGCCATAGTAGCAAATTCCTTAGAAAGGCATATATATATATATATATATATTTCTATTTAATAAGTCATTATTTATCAAAAAATGACACAGAAAATTGACCAAAATACATTTCATCTTATTCTTCTGATTTTATATTTTGGAATGACAAAAACTAATTTATATCAAGAACTAACAAAAATACATAATGTTACTTCTGTAAAGAAGAGTCACATACAGTTTTATAAAGAACAAAAGTCTTTCAAAAATTTTTGTAGGTAAATTACTCTTTATACCTCAGAATATTATTTATACTTTGACTTCTTTATTTCTATCCATCAGAAACCTTGTAGAGTATTTTGATTGTTAGCAATAAGTGTTTTGTTTTTCTTTTAAAAGACTTAATAAGCTTTCCCCAAAATTCAGTAGTCTCTGTTGATTCCCAAATAATAAATGTGCAGTCTTTATAAATGCTGACTGGCAATTTTTCTGAGCTTGTTATTGATAGCTGTGTGACTGTTCTCAATTTTCCAAGGATAATCAGTCTTCTGATAGCTTTATAATTAACTGAAACCAAGTCTTTGAATTGAACTCTGAAGCTAGTGGAGTAGCATTGTACATCGTGAGTACTCACATCCTGTGCTAGAGATTGCAGTGGATGCATCACCAGCACAGGATGCAATGCCCCGTGGGGGCCAGATGTTGGTCCCTTCCCTGGTGACTGGATTCCAGGACATTTCTGAGCCTCAGGAGTTGCTCCAATCAAATTCTTTTTCATTTCTCATCTTATTTACTTGCCTTATAATTTGTTTTATTCTCTTCAATTTTGTGCCTCCCCCGTTCTCTCTACTGCTAGAAAAATCTGACTTCTTAAATTACATTCTGGGTTCAAGACATTTCACAATGGAATCCCTGATTAAAATCTAATAAAACATAATCAATAGAAAATTGAGAATAATGGAAATGACAAATAAACTAGGTTTGCTCCAGTGAATTCAGTTTTAAAAGTAAATTGTGTTCTTAAGGGGTGCCTTCACTCTTCCCAGAGGACATTCTAGAAAACTACAAAAAATAAAGCTAAAGAATTGTTTTTTGCTGTCGTTCCTTTTTTTCTTTAAGTCAGTGTTTGAATTTTGCTTGTGGGCTCCATATTCAAAACAGGATTAGGCTAGCTGGAACGACTTTAGTATTTGTTATAGGATTTCAGAGTTTGGCAAGGCTCTGAGCCCCACTTCTTCTAATTTTCCTCCTTAATTCACTGCATAATGACTGCAATTTCACCATATTTCTAATTATGTCTGGAAAGGAAACAGTTTAATGTTTGTACAACCTATACTTTACATGAAGGAGATATTTACAAAAGCAATAGTAGGGAAATGGGAGAATGGAAGTTGAGGTCCTTGTCCACTGAAGTGAGGGTGGAGCCATACATTCAGGATTTGGGAGGAGGTTATTGAGACAGAGGGCTGGGATGCTGAACACAAACTTGACCTACCTTGCAATTTCCCCTAGAACTGACCCTGAATAGAAAAGTACTAGCATAGTACTTTTATATTCTCAAGCTTCTGTTCTGTTTTCTCTTCTGCATTATGGTTACTGCAGTCTGAATCTTCCAATCAAGCAGTGTCTTTTCCCAGGCCTACCCGTAACAGGCAACAGCAAATCCACTTCTGCGGAAGCAAGAACATGAAGGAGGTGACTGTGTCCATCCTCTCAGCAGCCATCTGGCGATCTATGAAAATCATTTTTAAAATTAATTTTGCTATAAACTTACTAATAGGAAATTTGTCTTAGGAAGGAAATGGGAAATTACTGCCATATATTGGGGGTGGGAAGGAACTTTGAATATTTAATGCCAGAGAGGAATCATTTACAAATTTTTAGAAACACTGCTGCTTTATGATTTGCATACGTGGTATTTAAGAAATTGTATTATTTGTCAAGAATTCATATTATTTTCAAGTCCTGTAAGTTTTTATTAGGCTGCATTTATCCAAGAGCAGGGTAATATCAATTTTATCACCTCCCTGTGCTATCTTTTAGGGCATTCCCAATTCATCTGGCCTTACATTTTACTAGACAAAATATTTCTCAAACTGTGATCACTTTCACTTTGCTTTTGCTTACCAGGCTTTGCAGCCGTCCCACAGTTCACCTAACTTTAAAAGTTTCAATGACATCTCTTTTCTCGTGTGCAAACATCTGCTTCCAGAATCCAGCATCTGGTATCATGAAAATAGAGAGATTTTATCACCCTCACATTTGTTGCTCATCGTAAAGCCTCTCTAACAAGTGTTGCATGATTTACTATAGACTCACTGTGATTTTGAGATTCTCTTGCTTTTAGTAAGCACAGCAATGACTTTTCCTGAAAGATTCCAATTAGGAAATGTTGGAACAGTATTTCCCAAACTTTTGACACTCATTTTGCCTTATACTTGGGACAGGGGAACCCTCCCTAGCCTTAGAATTACACACTCTCTCAAATATTCCCAAAAAAAACAGAGGATTTTACTTTTTGTGTTTTTTATAATATAAATAATGACAATTTCCTTTCATTTTTATAAATAAAATTCTATACTAATATTACATACATTTTTTATGAAAGCAGGAGTGTGTCCATAAATTCTAAAAATATAAAATAGTTATCAGCTCATCTGTTAATTAAGAACTGTAAGAAATAATGTTATTAGGTCTAAAACTTCTCCCAGCAATTTCCTGTTATTTCACTTTAATAGCATGTTTAATATTGCAGGTTCTCTATTCTTTTGAAAGACGTATTACAAAACATTAGGGTAAGAATCCTTGAAGTATAATTCCCCTATTGTGTAGATAAGAAAACAGATTAAGTGATTTCCATGGGGTCTTCAAGTTAGTGACAGAGGTAGCACTAGTTCCAGGTTTATAATTTTCTGTCTAGAGCCCTTTCCATCCTTCTGTGTAATTTCTATGACACATTAATAGAGACCTCAAAGCCTCTGAACAGGTACTTCAGATTTGTCGTCACACTTCTTTTCCTTATTAACTTGAAGATGTCAACTGCCAAGCTTCAGAACTTCATTCTTGATTCTTTCATATATATTGAATAAGTATTTCACATATTCATATATTTAATATATATTGAATAAAAGCTCCAAAAGGTCAATTAAATGTATCATTCCAGAAGTTAGATACTGACACTACTGGATTATTTGTCACTAAGCCCTAGGATGTAAATATTTCTTCAATCTGGACACAGTACCTATACCTGTGCTACCTGTGGGTACTTGATACTTTCTTAGTGTGCTGAGGAATGGTGGTGCCAAGAGAGATTTTCAGTCATTCGTTCGTTTATTCAATCACTTAAGTTTTCTTCTAATAAATGACTGTGCTTGGGATACAAAGATGCACTAAAGCACAGGCTGGGTCCTCAAGAAGCTCACACTGTATTAAATAAATTTGACATAAAAACCATGAGTTTGGTGCAGTGAGAGAGAGATATGTCCTGAGTATTAATGGAGTCAGGAGAATGGAAACCCGGCCCAGAGTTGGAGGCTCAAAGAACATTCCTGGAGAAGAACACATCTGAGCTGACTCTTCAAAAAATGTTTGGCTTACTTGGCAGAGTGAAGTTGGGAGAGGGAAGATGATGGGCACTCTCAGAAACATAGGTGAAAGGAAGCAGTGCATGGCAAGCTGCTGTTAGAGGCATGTGAGTAGGGATGTTAAGAGTGGGAATGGCAGGTAGAGACTGGGGAGGTAAGTAGAAGCCCAATGATGGGACCACTGAGAGGCAGCCCTTGGAGGTTCAGGAGGTGGCAGTTCAAACTTTCATTTTAAAGGGATGATTTTTATGACAATGTCTTGGGGGATGGGAATACAATTAGGAAGCTGGGCAAGTAATACATGGCAAGGCAAAATGAGGCCTAGAGTGGTGAAGAGGTAGTAAGAATGGAACAAAGTGAAAGATTAAAAACTTCTTTTAGTACACACCACTACTTTTATGATTCTAATGAATTGCTTAGAAAAATATCATTTGATGCCCAAGTAAATGTAATAGCACTTGAATTATTTAATGCATTTAAGTAAGCTTTTATGTAATATATACCACATATATTAAATTAACACATAAATATTTGAAACTTTTAGCATTTTCTCTAAATGACCAATGCTTATTTCTATATAGGAATCGATTTAATAAAGAAATTTACCATTCAAGAATGCTGGGGAAGAAAACAAACAAAGCCAAAAACTTCAGTTAACCAGATCTTTGAGAAAACTTTCAGAAAGCAGTAAGGTAGTATAAAACTTGCTGTGATAGACATTAGGATTGTGATTTGGATAACTGAGTTCAATTTACTAAATGGTAAAAACAGGGTGAGGTCATCATGGGGAAAACATTTGGGAAGTAAAAAGAGTTTAGATAAGTAACAGAAGAGCCAACTGAAAATTACAGTTTGGTAATGGGAGGAGAGGTGGGGGGTATAAACATAGAAGCCATTGATATGGGATCATACTTAAAGTAAACTGATGACAGGGATTATTGGGAGAAAAGAGAATAGAGTCCAGGACAGAATCCTTCAGAACACAACAGTAAGAAGTTGGAAAGGAGAAAAGTTCAACAATTGTTCAATCTGAATGAGACATAATCAGTATGTTGTGTGACAATCCAAAATCTGGAGACCAACTAGATGAAGTATTTGACTGAAGCCAAGAGTTTTTAGATTTCATTTCCAGACGACATAATTGAGAGCCAAATTAAATCAATTCATTAAATCAATCTGGACAACTCTGTTTTTATTTAAAACAAAATGATACTGAGCTTGCTTCTGTTTTATGGTTCACAAACTAGTTCTGAGGACAGTCCCAAATATGTGATCTGGCATCACTGGCATTAAATGTATGACTTCCAGAGCTCACTACTTCAAAAAAAGGAACATTTACTTGGAATCATATATTTTTTTTAAAATAAATCTATTTATTTATTTTTTATTGCATTGGGTCTTCGTTGCTGTATGCGGGCTTTCTCTAGTTGTGGTGATCAGGGGCTACTCTTTGTTGCGGTGAGCGGGCTTCTCATTGCATTGACTTCTCTTGTTGTGGAGCATGGGTTCTAGGCGTGTGGACTTCAGTAGTTGTGGCTTGTGGGCTGTAGAGCACAGGCTCAGTAGTTGTGGCACATGGGCTTAGTTACTCCGTGGCATGTGGGATCTTCCCGGACCAGGGCTTGAACCTGTGTCTCCTGCACTGGCAGGTGGATTCTTAACCACTGCACCACCAGGAAAGTTCAGCAATGTGATTTTCATTGGTGAATTGCAGTGCAAATTATTTCCTCTTATGTTAAAACTCTGTTTATGAATAAGAGAAAGAAAGGGGGAAAAAGTAGCTAAAGAAGGTGGTATTACAGATGGAAAATGCTTTAATTATTCAAGGTATCTGAGTATCAATATACTGAGGTAAATGATCCACCTAGAGGAATTACTGAAGGATTGGATGAGATAGATGTTATTCCAGTATAATGGGGATGCTAGCTTTAAAGTGAAGATAAACTTTTTCTGTAAAGGAAAGAAAGGAGAAATAAATTTGAAAAGATAAACAGTGATGTGTAGGCAAAGGGAAAATAGTTGTAGGTTCTGATCTTCTCTATAAAATGGAAAGCAAATTTCATCAATCTCATTATTTCACAAAAAACACGTATTATATAAATAACACTCAGATTTGCAAAAAGCCAGAGGAGCTCATACAATTACCAAGATAATCTATTACAAGATGAACACCTGCCAAAGAGAGATACGGCTATTATTTCATATTTATATTTGTTAAAAAAATAAGAAATAGGAACATATAATGTATCAAACCAAATACATTAACATATTTAAATTAACTCCTCTTGTACTTCTCAATTTTATAGCTCCCAAGGAGTCTTTAAAGCTGATGTTTTGATGTGTAGGCCTATAGTATAGATGTTTTCTAGAATTAAAAAAAATTTCAAATTTTAGAAAGATGATGTATTGCATACACCATGTATTATGTAACATCCCCACTGGGAACTGTACCAGTACTCACAATGAAACACATGATCAGTTTTGTAGAGAAAAGTCTAAATATTCACATTAAATTGAATAAATGAATAATATAGATAGCCCATGTCAGTTCAAGTCAATTTTACCACCGAATGAATAGCAAAATAACTTCCAGACCTGAAATTTTTTTGGATTTCAAAATGGACAAGAGGGCTTCCCTGGTGGCGTAAGTAGTTGGGAGTCCGCCTGCCAATACAGGGGACACAGGTTTGTGCCCCGGTCCAGGAAGATCCCACATGCCGCGGAGCGGCTGGGCCCGTGAACCATAGCCGCTGAGCCTGCGCGTCCGGAGCCTGTGCTCCATAACGAGAGAGGCCACAACAGTGAGAGGCCCGTGTACCACAAAAAAAAAAAAAAAAAAAAAGGACAAGAAATTTAAAATTTTTACTTAATTTGCATATTGGAGCTTTTCCTTCCTTAAATTCTTGACAGTTAGTTATACTAATGATGATCCCAGTAGTAACATGATGAAAAAAAAAATATCTACCAACAAGAGAAATGATTTAATCCAGTTTCCTATTAAATCATAATAGAAATCTGCAGTGGGGGATGTCTTAAATCAAATATAGACAAAAATATTCTATCACCCCTGTAATCATTTTAATGTGATAAATATTTACTTTGGGAAGATCACTCAAATGTTTCATCCTGGAACATTTAAATGTTTAATCATGTCATAAGAACATTTTGAGTAGTACTTTTGGGATTTGCAGACAGGTAACAAATGCACTCCCACCTCTGATACAGGGTATATTTTTGAAACAAAATACATATTTCATGGAGATTGATTCATCTGCCCTGGATTTTATTTTCTTTGAGGTTTTGAATATTTATACTGAGGGATGAAATTTTGTTTTGTTTTTGTCCTGGGCCATTTCCTTCCAATTTTAATTACTACGTTTACTACATAATGTCCTTTATATAGACATCTGAACTTTTTCCCCTCCAGGCTAACATTTTTAAAGATATTTAAAAGAAGGATGGCAAGAAAACTTCAGAAAATTTTAATACATGCAGAATGACTTCATGATGTACATAGGTATTACTCCACACTGTTGGAAAACAATAGAAAATAGTTTGAATCTTAAGTAAATATATGTGATTTTTTTTTTTTTTTTTTTACTCATGGAGTGTATTGTGACTCTTGCTCAGGAGTGACTCTCGTTACCATTAAAATATGAATAAATTAATACAATGCATATTATTTCAGTACCCATGTATATGACTCTGCCTTCAAGGTGTTTGGTTTTTGAAACTGTCATTCCTCTATCCATCTAGCTATAGTTCTATTTGTTAAATACTGTAATATATGTAATAAATAAAAATAAAATTCTGCTAGAGAAATGAATAAAGAATTACTTCATGAATTAGATGTGCCTGTAATAGGGTCTTGAAAGTAGAGTAGGACTTACAGGACACAGATGAATTGAATATTTGAAGCTGGGATAATAGCATGATCCAAGATCATGCTAGAGATATGACAAGTCATAGCATGATCCAGGACTGACAAATAAGTATGGATATTTTTATTGGAGTATGACATGTAGAGTTATAATGGAGAGAAATTGGACCAAATAAATGGATTAGGGTCAGATTATGAAATACCTTAAATTCTGTACTAAGAAGCTTGAATCTGATTATATAGGCCATTAAAAACTTTATTTTGAGTACAGTTAACTGATCAGAATTTTGTTTTAGAAGAGTCAATTAATAATATACCATAGGAGCGCTGGAAATCAAAGGAGCCCAATGGCCAAGACGGATCATTCATCAAATTTCAAAAGGACAGTGGCGTGTTTAATATTTCCTAATTTTTGTATATTATAATGTAATTTAATTTCTGAGCCCAAGAGTTTTTATTGAAATCATTCTGAGCAATAAATGTAACTCAAAAGAAAGATTACTCAGTTCAAAGTACCATCTATTTGTATTTGTCAAGTATGATCAAAGTTGATTTTTCTCTTTCATTTTTATTTACAGCAGAGCTGAAAACCCTACCTTAAATATGAATCCTAATGAAACCCTTAAAAGATTATAAATATATAACAAACTGTGTGGACTTATTCAATCAGATAACAAAAGAACAGCTAATAGTTACAGGCAATTAATAAGAAAAAAAAAAATTGAATAGCTACTTATGTCAAGTACCGCACCAAGCACCTTTAAGCAAGTTTGTCCTCATGGCAAGCGGAGGAGATGGCTGTTATCTTTAATAGGTGAAAAACCTGAGCATAAAGAACTGATGTAACTTGCCCGTAGTCTAGGCCCTCTGCGGTGTAGCAGTTGTCTGCCTGATGTCATGACTGTGCTCTCTTCATTCTAGTTCCATTTCCTTATTTACAGTCTTCAATACCAATGTGAAAAGAAGAGTTCACAGAAAAGTTATACTAATATTTCTAAATTGAAAATAGGGTTGAAATTAGAGTTGAATGCGATTATCTATGCCTAAGTGAATAGAGTTATGAACAGTTCTTCAGTACCATATATAGTCATCTCATTGCCATTATTTTATTATTATTATCTTTGTGACTTCCTCTGCAGCAGTATCTAATACTGAGACTATTGTTTTTTGATCCATATATAGATGATTTGCCTTTACCTCAAATAACCTTTATTTCATTGCTACATATTGTGCAGTTAACTTAGGCACTGGACAGAAGGCACAAAACTTGCCATGCTAACTTGTTGATACCAATTGGAAAATACTTTAATTTCTATATACTTATAAAAATCACCTTCATATGTGACGGTCATTTTATTAATGTGTGATCACTGTTAAACACAGAATATAACAAGGTAGTTCTAGATATATGTTCTATCTCACCATTCATTTCCATTAAGTTTGATAAAAAGGTACTTTTGCTATTTTTGAGTAATAAATAAAATACATTTTGTTTTTTGAATGCTGTCTGTATTAAGCTTTAACATTAGTTTACTTTTAAACCTATGACAAACTACTTAGAGTTATGTTATATACACAAATTTAATCCCACTTTATTCATAATCTACATTTTGTGATACACTGTAGTCCGTATGTTTTTTTGTTTTGTTTTGTTTTGTTTTGTTTGCGATACGCGGGCCTCTTACTGTTGTGGCCTCTCCTGTTGCGGAGCACAGGCTCCGGACGCGCAGGCTCAGCGGCCATGACTTACGGGCCCAGCCGCTCCGCAGCATGTGGGATCTTCCCGGACCGGGGCACGAACCCGCGTCCCCTGCATCGGCAGACGGACTCTCAACCACTGCGCCACCAGGGAAGACCCCGTATGTATTCTTAAGAAATGTCACAGTTCTCCAAGTATTTGATCAAAGTTTTTGTTCAATTAAAATGGAGCAGAAAAAACCTTGAATAAATTCCATTTACCTCATATTTTTCCACCCCAAAACTGCCAACACATTTTTTTCTACTTTCTCAAGCCCTCCCAACCAGCCCTTATAATTCCAGTTATTGGTACCACCATCTACCTAGTCAGTCCAGTCAGAAACAAAGGAACTCCTCTTATTTCCCTTCTCTTCCTCACCCCAGCATGTGCCATTAATTCCTATTGTTACCACAAGCCAAGTCTACTTCTTTGTTTCACCTCTAGTGTATTCCCCCATCAGAGGCTACCTCTTTTTCACACCACCATACCTTCCCAGGGTAGGTGGTCACCTGCTTCCCTTGCTGTCTTGTTTGAGATGTAAGTTCAAACATTTCACTCCAATTAAAACTCTTTAATGGCTTCCACAGAGTACTTGAAAAAAAAATTAGACTTTTAACCTTGGCCAGTAAACCCTCCCCTTTTGTCATTCTCTTACTAGCTCACTATATACCAGCCATGGAAGTCTTCTTGCAGTTTCTTCTTTTCTTACTCAAGAAAGAGGCTTCTAGTGTGGAAAGCTTTTTTTTGCATTAACTTGTCTCCTTCAAGAATCTGCATGCTCTGTGTGCGATGGAGATACTTTTATTCTCCAATGTATTACCAATATTTGGTTTAAAAAAAAGGGTTATCAAGGATTAAAACTACAGATTAAGAAGAAGATTTTAGGGAACTTGAAGTCATTGGATAAATGTTAAAGGATCTTGATCTGATAAATAACATGATATTGTATTAATCTTTAGAGAAGCCAGTTCTTCTATAGTTAGAAACAAATCCAACAAACAGTTAATGACTTCCAGTAATTGAATTATGCACATTTAAATTGAATCATCTCATTTACCATGCACAATTTTAAATAATTTTATAAGATAGGCATTGCCATTTCCATTTTGAATAGAGGAAATGACCAATCTAAGGTCATCGAACTTTTATGTGGCCAAGCCAAAATTTTAGCCTAGGGATCTGATTCTAATTTCATTGGTCTTTTCATTTTTTCACAGTAGCAATGGCCACATGAGAAGGAACAAGGTTGTAACCAGTCTAAGTGGTAGTGAAAATAAGAGGGAGTCATTGGGATGAAAATGTTTGGAGAATATAGATCCTAACATCTGGGTAGGGAGTAAGAGAGAGTCATCAAATTTTTCAATGTTAAAAACTTCCATCATGTCTTAACAATATGGTTGGGCTATTTAATAGTATTGGCTGGCTAAAGCAGCATGCAAAGTACATGGTGCAATAGGAATGGGTGAAAAGAGAAATGAAAAAAGTGAGTACAATCTATTTGAAACATATGATTGCTGTATTTGAAATATGTGACTGCAGGCACTCAAAACATACTGTAATACTGAGGGAAAGATGGGTAAATTTGGGTTAGCTTTTGAGTGTCCATTATTGATATAGTACTATATACAGAAAAATTAGAGCAAGTAGATAAACTGACATGTTAAGGAAGATGGTAAAGCAAATTGCTACTTTGAAACACAGGAGACAAATCAGTAAAATGAAAGCTTATCTTGTGAGTAAATTCAACAACAGAACCTTAGATGAGGCAGGTAAAGATTCCACAGGGCTCAGAAGTGTCCTTCATATTACTGGGCCCAGAGCTACATTTGCAATAAAATAATTAGATTTGAATCCCAGCAAATAGTGTTCATTTATTTGTGAAATACTGATACTGCTGGCCACATACATGTACTGATTTTTAAAATTGTCAATTTATATAAGTCCATCTAAAGTAATAGAGGTGTGATAAAAATAATAATGAAAATGAAAGCTTTGCCAAAAGTGATAATAGACAATACTAAGTAAAGGAATAACTGAAAGTACTCATACATTGAATAGCTACTAAAAAGAAGGATAAGTGTACTACTTCAGGGCATGATGTGAGATCCCCTTGAGTTTATACTTTAAGAAGAACATATATTTAAAATAACAAAGATTAAAGAACCAACACTCCAGAAGCCAAAGCTTTCCAGATTTCTTCCTTGAATTTTACTGAGAACACCAGTGCTATGTTTTTGTTCCCTCTTTTCTTCTATAACATATTGAGATTTAAAAAAAAAACTAGGCTACATAAAACTTCAGAGGTTAGGAAATACATCTCCTACTAGATTTGTTTTTGTGAGACATAACCCTGACTTTCTATATTTTGATTATTAAATTTATTTTTTGTTTTATACCCACACATATTTATATGAAACATACATGAGCTTATATATTTGTATATATATTTTCAAAATTTGAATGACAAAAGCTTAATTTTTTTTTAAATTACACTTAGCCTATATCCACTAGAGTATCATTAACTTCTCCAATGTATTGTAATTGTGCCTGGAAATTGTACCAGGTTACTAGAGACTTGCCCTTGAAATTACAAAATGTATCAACAATATATAATAATGCATTTTCACATAGATTTATTAGCACAAGAGTATTCAAAACCCATTAACAACCTAATTATTTCTGTGTTCACGTGACAATATTTTATTAACCATCATTCAAAAACATTTGAATGTTGAAAAGAATAAAAGAAGAAGCTTTTTAAAAAGCCATAATCCAAGTTATTTGTTTTTAGGTTATGGGTAATATGTTTTTATGAATAGAGGTTACCTATTTTGCCTAATTTGTTTTTGGAATTATGTTATGAATATAAATATGTACATTCATTTCAGTATATTTATTACTTACATATCATCAGTTCATTTGAACACTCAATACATTTGTTAATACCATCAATGTTTGAGTGATTTGCTATCATTTTCTTCAGATGTAACCAATTTTTCTCCGATATCAATTCAATATTGTTAAACTACTCAATTTTTCTTTAATAATACAGCACAGTTATTAACTCTGTCTGGGGGAGAACCTATGTGCCTCACAAATTACTTTAAAAAGGATTCAGATTTCTATTTGGATTCAAAGACATACTGAAATTCAAATGAGTCAATAGTATGTTGCCATATAAATCCTTATTAACATCTTCAAGGATAAATATATATGATAGATAGTAATTAGTATGTTATCTATAATTTGTTTCTAATTTATTTAAGGGAGAGTAAAAGTAGTTTGTTCCCTTAGAACTGTTAAGTACCCCCTTATAATTGTGTTTATGCTCTTAATGTGCAATATCTATTAAAAATATTTGACAAGGTAGAAAACTCTACCTAGTAATAATTATACTGATATATAAAGCATTACTGATGATTCAAAGTGGCATATATGTTTTCTATCCTCTTAAATATAGTTTACATGAAAGGAGTCAATATTTATTTGTGCCAGACATTGTACATGGCACTAGGGAAAGAAATTATTCATGAAACAGACCTAAGTCCTGATCTTTTGTTGTTTACCTCAGTAGATGTTTGTGTTATTCAAAGCTCTTGGAACATCTAATTTGACTTTTTGTTAATGAAGCATACAAACAAAAGTGTTTTGTTAGTCTGAAAAAACACCTTAGATCTACCATACGAAAATCAATGAATATGTGAAAGTAAACTTTAAAAATTAGGTGAGATAAAAATGTACCTATCTACAGCTGTGGAAGTTATAGGATGGAATTTTTATTCCCTTCATACAGATAAAAATATTGAGGAATGATATCCTGCATGGAATCCTTGAACAGAAAAATAACATGAGCTAAAAACTAAGGAAATGCAAATAAAGTATCAATATTGCAAATAAAGTATCAATATTGGTTCATTAATTGTGACAAATGTACTATATGAATGTAAGATGTTAAAAATAGGCCAGCTGGGTGTGAGACATAGGGAACTCTGTAGTATCTTCTCAATTTTTCTGTAAATCTAAAACTGATCTAAAATTTTAAAGTTTATTTTAAAAATTAATAACTTTGGAAGAAATAAATTGAGGATACCAAATTGTGCAGAACTTTAGATGTTAACTCAAGTATTTGAGCATTTTTAATGATCAGTAGGAAGCCAAATATGTGGGCAGGAGCCTAACATAATTAATGTAGCTATTTAGGGACACCTTCTTCTACAACTGCACAAATTGTAGGAAGGGAGTGGTGACTTCCAGGAGAGCAATCTGATTCAGTAATTTCCCTATAAAGTGATAAAGGCAGAATTCATGTGGTGGTCAGTGTGAATGGAAAGATAAAGACTTGACACAATACAAATAAGTAATTAACAGTATTTGGCAGTTTATTGGATATGAAACCTAGCAGAGAAACAAAGTCTGGGTGATTTAGAGGAGAGATGTATAACATAATAAACTGAATATAGAATAAGAAAGTAATATGTAGTTTAGACTTAGAAATTACAGTTGCTGGTGTTGCATTAGTTAGGGTAAAAGAAGATATATTTGAGTCCCCAAGGTTAAAAGAAAGTTTAATCATTTCCTCCAGGAATGTCTTATGGTTAAATAATCCGAAGTCTTTTGAGCAATGAACAAGGAATGTCTGGACTTTTTGAGCCCAGAATGTCACTGTGGTCTGTTTCACAACCTCTTGTTTTGATTGTTTGTTTGTTTGTTTTGCGGTACGCGGGCCTCTCACTGTTGTGGCCTCTCCCGTTGCGGAGCACAGGCCCCGGACGCGCAGGCCCCGGACGCGCAGGCTCAGCAGCCATGGCTCAAAGGCCCAGTCCCTCCGCGGCATGTGGGATCTTCCCGGACCGGGGCACGAACCTGTGTCCCCTGGATCGGCAGGCGGACTCTCAACCACTGTGCCACCAGGGAAGCCCTCACAACCTCTTTTTGTCATGATAATGATTGTGCTTTTATTTTAAATGTTAACATTTTCTCAGAAGCACATAGTGAACCATAACCTCTTAATGGATAAACTAAGAATTAGGAATAAAATAGGAAAATTTCCAGCTGCCAGATATCTCTTAATCAGTAATATGTATTCAGAATATTAATTAATGGTTATAATAGAAGTCTAAGCATGGCACATTGCTCCAATTCCAAATTCATTTGACAAAATGAAATTTTCGCTGGTTAACTTTTATTTTATTCTCATTTACATTTCTACCCTTGAATATTAAAGGTAATTTTATGTTCTGTATTTCATAAGTGGAAAATAAATTACTTCTGAAACTTTTAAAGAAGGATAAATGGTTGGAATTATCAAATTTGAAAGTGACCCACAAAACACCAGTAATGACTTGAGAGAGAGCACTGAAACATATTCCCATTGTGTGGAACAGTCCCCTTGATGTCAATGAAGGTTCCTAGAATGTTTCTGTAGGCCTTTTGAAGTCTTCACATTAGAAATAACTGTTTGATTAAACACAATCTCAATTGGATTTAAATTTGTATTTTATAGACTTGACTGACTCTTTAGGGTCATTCTTATTGAAAGAAACCAACTCTTCATTAACAAAAATTCTAAAATTGTTTCATCGAAAGAATAGCTATGCAGTAGTTCTCTGGGTGGGGGAGGGGGCTCACATTCATTGTTGATGTGTATTGTGCTTTTCATTTGGATTCAGTAAAGTGTGACATAATTTTATGATTAAAATGGATAAAAGATGTATACATTTGACTGCTACTTTGACCATGAATACCTGAAAAGAATAATGGGATTTTTGTCCACACAAGAGGATGGGTTACAGACTCTCTTGTGGTGCACTGTTCCCTTATAAACCACCATTAGTATGTCTAAAGCTGAATCTGTGGAGGGAACGCCTTCAGGAAGGGAATCCTGGAGCATGATACATTATTTTCCCTAATCAGGTTAAATATAATCAGGATGGTTAGAATCCCATGAGAGTATTTGGTCAGGATAAGCTGTGTAGAGAGAGATTGTTCATTTAGATCACTTATAGTGCAGTGGGGTACAGACAGCTTTGGAAATTTTTCCTCTGCTGAAAAAACTTAGTCCATTCACTCCCCTACCCCCTTTCCATTTTCTCTGAAATCTTAGAGGTCATGGGTCTTTTTGCACAATTAGGTAATTAGTGTATTTATTTATTTATATTTTCTCTCTTTTTATTTTTTTATTGAAGTATAGTTCATTTACAATGTTGTGTTTAATTTCTGCTGTACAGCAAAGTGATTCAGTTATACATATATATGCATTTCATATTCTTTTCCATTATGGTTTATTATAGGATATTGAATATAGTTCCTTGTGCTATACAGTAGGACCTGTTGTTTATCCATTCTATATATATTAGTTTGAATCTGCTATTCCCAAATTTCCAATCCATCCCTCCCCCACTCCCCCTCCTTCTTGGCAACCAAGTCTTTTCTCTATGTCTGTGAGTCTGTTTCTGTTTCATAAATAACTTCATTTGTGTCATATTTTAGATTCCACATATAAGTAATATCATATGGTATTTGCCTTTCTCTGTCTGACCTATTTCACTTAGTATGATAATCTCTAGTTCCATCCATGTTGCTGCAAATGGCATTATTTCATTCTTTTTTATGGCTGAGTAGTATTCCATTGTATATATATACCACATCATCTTTATCCATTTATCTGTCAATGGACATTTAGGTTGCTTCCATGTCTTGGCTATTGTAAATAGTACTGCTATGAACTTAGGGGTGCATGTATCTTTTTGAATTATAGTTTTGTCTGGATATATGCCCAGGAGTGGGATTGCACGATCATATGGGGATTAGAGTTCTCTTCTACATTTTCACAGGGCAGGGACCAGGGTGAGGTCAGTGAGCCAGTTGCCTGAGGCATAGAATTCAAGGGGGCATCAAAATTCTCAGGAATCCAGGTAAACTATATTCGAATGGAATACTTTTCAAAAATCAAGATTCAATGCACAAACCATGATGAATAAAATATCAAAATTTTAGAGGTCAATGCCATGCTGAGGCATTTTAGAGCCTGAGGCTAAAGGAAAAAATGTGCTCCTTTTAATAGACACAAACTCATCAGTAGTATTTTCAAAATATACCTTTTTGCTTATTTCAATTTTTATTGAGAGAATTACCATATTTGACCATTTCTCCTGTCCAAGGGATAATTTTGAATAATTTTGAATTAGCTTAAGCTGATGTAAAATTATAATAAATTAGGTTTGGGTATAAATAAAATGTTTAAATTAAAAATAATACTGTGAATTTTAATACACCAAATTTTCAATTTTTCATCATTTTTTCAACTACTTTAATGTTCTGGGAAAATTCACCATTTAAAAAATACACAAAATCGTGTATATCGGGGTGCACAAGTTTTCCTTTCCTTTTGCCTCAGGCTTCAATATGGCTCATATTGAATATGGCTGCTACTGCTTTTTCACTTACTTAGTTCAGAATTTTATATTAGTTAACTATTCTTTTTTTTTGAATTTTATTTTATTTTTTTTATACAGCAGGTTCTTATTAGTTATCTATTTTATACATATTAAGTAGTTAGTGCATTTAAAAGTTCTTTGGGAAAAGTGTTTTTATACAGCAAGTATAATAAACGTTCCATTTTTGTACTAATCAACACATAATAACACAACTTTTATTTATCTATTTTTTGGTCAGGGAAAAGCAAATTTAGTGACTATTATATCTGAGACTGATCTTTCTCTTGAGCTCAAAATATTTTTTTATTTTTTGCAAATACTACTGACATTTAATTATCAGTTACAGTTGCCTAAATATTTGCAGAAATGTTGTATATTATATAAAGTTGCTTTAATATATCATCAAATGCACAGGAGACTTGAAACTTTCTACAACTTCGTAATGGATGTTAGGTCAGGAATCAGTATACTCTGTTCTAGTCTTGGTTCAGTAGTATACCAGTTGCATATGTGTGTCTTTGACTCTGACCTTAACTTGCTGGTTCTTAAATGCCTTATCTATAAATGGAAGGACCAAACCAGATTATCTCTAATATACCTTACCACCATATAATGTTCTATTATACACAGACATAAGGAAACTGAAAAGTTTTGCCACTGTAAGACTGCTTTTTCAGCCTCTGCTTGAATTCTGATGATTATTTTCTCCGTATAGAGATATGATTAATTTTACATAGGTAATAGCAATAAGAATTCATTAGAGAGAGAATTTATTTGTACCATCACAAATTCTCAGCAACCCTGTTGTTGCTAAATGATAAGGACAATGACATATTAATAAATATTTCTGAGTAATAAGGTTCATTTACATAACACGTTTTTACTGAGTATTTATAATAAGCCAGATACATTGTAGAAAGAGTAGACAGGAGTCCTCATGGAGAATATGGCTTTCTAGCCACCATACAAAAAAAATGGGGCAGTAGAGCCATGAAGGAAATGAGGAAGTACAGCCAGGTAGCTCTCTGGAGAAGAGTTCCAAGCAGACAGAATGACCAGTGCAGTTCCTGCTAGTCTGGTGTATTGAATAAAAAGCACAGGTTCCAACACGGCTAGGGCAGAGGAGGTGAGTTTGAGGCAAAGGATGTGTCAGATAAGGAGGAGAGAAGATGGTAGATGGACAGTATTAGGACCATAATGGAGAGGACACAATTCCTGCTTATTTATCTTACTGATTATGCTTATGATCTGTTTATTGAAAGAATCATTGAAATAGGGTTCTCTTATAGTAAAATACAAAACTTTTGTGGGAATTATAGATTATAATAAAACTTGCCTGGAGATTAACTTTGTAAACATATTTGCATAGTTTCTCATTAGGTGTCTTTGAATGTATCTATCTCTATTTCTGTGTATATCTGTATCTATACCTATATCCCTTAACACCTAGCAATATATATTGAACAAATCCCTGATCACTCAATTTCTTCAAAATAAGTAGTCTGATTCATCTCAGCATTTAAACTCAAAATTCAAAACTCTGGTTGAACAATTCTTTATTGAAGCATAATTCTATTTTGGGAAAATTTTATGTAATACACATACACACATATTTTATAAATATTTTGATAAATAATGGGCTATTTCAGTGATCTCACGGGCAACATACTGTTGAAGATATCTTTTACAATAATATCATTTATTATTTTCCTAAGAAGTGATACTAGGAGCAAATTATTGTTTCAGAGAATATAAATGTTTCTTAAAGTTCTTGATAAAAAAAATAAAACTTTATAGGATTTAAAATAAAATTAATAAGCTATAGATTTCTCAAATTTTTCACATGCAAAACCTGCCCATTTTCGATGATATCCATAAAGGAAATATTCTGAAGGAAATATAACTAGTTTTTCATATTTAACTAGGTTTCAGGAATCATGTATGAAAAAATAATTATTTTAATTTTTAGACCAGCATCTTAACCATATTCCTGCTGGGTTTTTTATTATATTGTTTGTATTATTTGGGCAAAAATGTTTTCACAAATTAGTTTTAATAATTATTATAATATCAGCTTAGTGTAATAGAATTTAGGGGATTGTGTTCAAAGGTTCTTTATCCAATTAGAATGTAAAGAGATCATTGAATGAAATAAGAGACTTTAATTTTTAGATACGGCAGTTTAGAAAACCTAAAATTGTTACCATAATATTCTTGAAGGAATATACCTTGTTTTATCAAATTATGCAACTGAAACTGAATGAAAAAAGTGAAGATGACTAAAATCATTAATTTTGAGTAAGTGAGAAATATATTTAGTATGATGTATCTACGATCAGAGAATTTGACTTCTGAGTAAAACTGAAAATACTCATTGGTAGACTAAAAAATGATTCAATGCATGAGCCATAATACAAATCCTTATAATACATATCCAAATAGCATCATTTATGTGTGATGATTTGTGATGTGTAAATTGTGAAGTCTTTACCTCTTACCAGATACAGTCTTCAAAATAATCTAACCAGAGCATGTTCACTAATTGCATTACTCTAACTAGCTATATTATATGCCCTTCATTACACATATAGTATAACTATATAATCTTTGAAAATTGTGTCCCTTGTGATTTTTAAATGCAGTATCAGTATTTTGGCAGAATCATTTTGTAGGCAGTTAAGTTCAATGCATCTGAGTTACAAACTACATCTTCTGAAAAAATGTCTGCAATACCTTTTTAATTTTCATCTTCTCTTTCTTATTGGAGTTATAATAAATTAATTATTCTTTGGTGACTATTTGCCAAATCATTAATCAAAAATGTTTCTCAAATTGAATACTGAGAAATTATGGGCAAATATTTAAATATTACAGCAAAATTCTATTAAATGAATAAAATAGAAAGAAAATGAAAAATATTTTGTTCATTTGAAATGAACTTCATTCATTCATTGATTCATAACCATTTTAATAGCACTTAGTGACAGAATTTAATGGGATGACCATACTATTTACTATCCAATATGGCTCATTTTTTTAGAATGAAAGGGGCACTTTTAATAGTTTACTGAGAAGATTTTTCAGGACAAATACAAATTTATGGTCAGCCTAATATACAGGAATTTTTTTAAATAATGGGATAAAAAGTGATTATGTAGGAAAATCAAAATATAAGTAGAATAGAGAGATAAAAAATTGAGAAGTAAAAATTGTTCTATTTGGCTCCTCTATGATTATTTTTTTAAATGTTGACGTTTTCAACATTTGCATTTTAATTTTTAATAAGAATACTAGCTTTTTCGTTACTCATAGATGTAGAATGTGTACACATCAATTAAAAGTTTAATAGCTTTACAAAAAGCTTTACACATTTCCCTATGTCTTTAGAAGTGAAAATGGGTGGTTTGAAAGGGAATTCATGAGAAAAAAAAATATTTAGAATTTAATTCATAGATAAAATGGCATGTCTAGAATAATTTTAGCTGCTACCAAAGTGAAAGTATATTGTCCTCACATAGTTTGCCTTTGCCTAAGTCAATACACATATTAATATTATGCCAACTAATAAGGGTAATTTATTTTTGAAGTAAAGGCAAACCTTTATTTGAATGCATATGAGACTGTCTTTCTTTGAATATATACTATAGCTTATTAAATTTTAATACAAATAAACCAATTTAAGGTGACTTATTGTTTAATAAATGCCAGTGAGAACAGGAAGTTAAAAGGCTTATAAAATTCAGGAAGATAATTTCAACTTGATAATATTTCATGATGAAGACTGATAAAATTTTCTCTTATTATTTTGCTTCATCCTCTATTTTATTGTATCCAGACATTGATATTTAGCATTTTTATGTTTTGAATAACAGTTTTATGCTTATTGCTAAATTGTCTGCAATTTTATGGATACATAAATGAGAGATCCTCCCTTTCTCTGCCATGCCCTGGAAGCATGCTGGCAGTTTTCATTTCCATACATCAATTGAATGTTTAACTAGCTGCTCTCTTGGTTTACCAGCAATTAAATTTCTTTGTATTAGTTTACTTTTACTTTTAACTATTTTAGTATTTTAATATCTTTTGAGGTTAACTAGGCTGATATTTGGTAATCTTATTTACATTGAAATAAGATGTTCAAAGCCTTTTATTAAAATGAGTTAAAATAAACCATGTACTGTTTCAGCTACTTCTAGAGTAACTTAAATATAATATTTTATTTAATATAAAAGAATTACTTCTGGAAATTCTAAAATGATGTATGTATTTCATACCTGTTTGGAACATCTCTAAAAATAGCAGTATTAGATGAAATAATCTAGAATGGAGGCGAAGAACACAGGTTAACTTGTATTTTAACATTCACTTATTCTAGATTATTACTTTTCTATTTTGTTTTCTTTTTAGACCCCTTTTCAAAGAGGAGAAAAAAAACCTTTAATTTTTCCAACTCAGATTATAAAAGTAAATCTCACTTTCAAAATGACTATTTCAAATTGAAAAATATATATACATATATATATATTATATATATATATAAACATATATTTGGCAGTAAGGTGATCTGTATGATGCAGTCTGAATTTATATGAACTTGTTTTACAGTCAAATTATTTTATGTTCATTTCTCTCATAAATAAACAGATATACTTTTAAGAACTTTAAGGATTTCTTCAGTTGAAGAAATAGTGTCATTCAAATGTATTAGCTTTCCCATAGCCAGAAAGAAATCCATGCTTCAGCTTGGATTGAGGCTACAGTTCCTGACGCTTCATCTCAAGGGATGTGCCTGTTGTCAGCACTTCCACTTTAAGATATTTCCACAATTTTCAGGTACCAAGAAACTAGTGCTCTTAAAGTAGTAAAGGTGAACACTGGAATTCAGATCGACATTTTTTTCTATTTCAATATGATAACTCATTGCTAACTGAAATAATATTTAAAGTATTTTTTAAAAAAAGAAAACATACATTCACTTTCATATTTTCTCAAATAATATTCAAGATTCAGACCTACTAAAAATTTTGCATTGCTTTTTCATATTTTATTTTTTAAAGTTTCAGCATATTACTAGAGGAATTGCAGGTAGATCAGAGTGGATTCTGTGTATTGTATTCAGCAATAGTGAATGAAATCAAATTGCTCAAAAGCACTTGGATTTATTACTTTAAATACGGTGAGGAATACAATACTTCAACATTGGTAATTGGTTTATTTTAAAATTTTCAGCTAAACAGAAAAATCTTTTAAGAAGGGTTAAACTATTATATGGTAATTTATTCCAGTCAAATAGTACTTTTCTTAATTATATAAGGTATTTTATGCTGCTTTTCTCACACTTTGTGATCTCTTATAGTCTTTGGAAGGTGTACATGTCAGAGAAAATCTAACGCAGTTTTATATGTCCCTGATTTAAGAAGAAAACCTAAAAAACTATTAAGTTTTTGCAGTTTTATATCCAATATTCTTTTATAACAATTCAAGCCATGTCTTCAGAGACCAATTAAAGTCAAAACAGTCTGTAAGAATACTTCCAATTTATAAACTGTAGATACATAAATTTTAGAGATCATATTGCAGCATTCAGTGATTTTTTTTTAGGCAATCTACATAAAGAATGGCATATCAGGGAGGTCCAGATAATTGATGGCAACAGGTCTTGGATATTTCTTTCTTTTTTTTTTTTTTTTAGGAGTTTATTAATTATTTATTTTTGCTGTGTTGGGTCTTCGTTTCTGTGCAAGGGCTTTCTCTAGTTGTGGCAAGCGGGGGCCACTCTTCATTGCGGTGTGCGGGCCTCTCACTATTGCGGCCTCTCTTGTTGCAGGGCACAGGCTCCAAAGGCGCAGGCTCAGTAGTTGTGGCTCACAGGTCTAGTTGCTCCGCGGCATGTGGGATCCTCCTAGACCAGGGCTTGAACCCGTGTCCCCTGCATTAGCAGGCAGATTCTCAACCACTGCGCCACCAGGGAAGCCCTGGATATTTCATAGCCAAGTTTTAAGTGTTTTTTTCCAGATCACGGTAGATGCAAAATGAAATCAATCCTACCTTGATGTGGAAAAAGTTGACTCAATTATTAAGATGGGAATGCTAGAAGTAGGTAAACCAGTCCAAGTATATAAATCATATGCTATGTTGTCTCAGCAAAAGATGTTTGTTGTTAAAAATGCCTGAGGGAGAAGGGTTATTTCTGCAATAGATTTTAGGGCACAATCTAATTGCTACATTATAATAACTATCTTCTTATCTGTAGAATTATGTCAGCAATGCCTTGCATCTTTACCATAGAGAACAATTGTTAGAATCCAATAAATAATGAATATGAAAATGTTTCGATGAGAATGAAGGACTTTCTTCCTGTTCAATCTTGCTCTTACATGTCAGGATTTATCATTTGAAAAGTGTATGTCCAGTATTAGGAAAAGTGTTATGAAGCATTAGCTAACTCAGAATTTAGAAGCAAGTTTTTAACCTTCCAAAATGAAATCTGTGCAAATTAATGTATTGTTGAATAAACACACTTAATACTAATTTCAGTCCCTAAAATAAAATCTATAATGGTAAATTTATATTTTTACATGTCCTGAAATGAAATCTCTCCTCTTGAGATCAGCATTTGATTATTTAAAAATTTTTAACCTTTTAAAAAAAATTTTGCTGCAAACTGAAAAACAGTAACAATATATAGTAGTATAATTGCTCCATTTTAATAGAGTCTATTTTTCCCCAGTCCTCAGAGAGCTCCTATATAGGCCATTGCCAGATGTATCATTCTAGAGTATATTAATCAAGGATCTGAATCAGGATGACAACTCCTGTGTATTGAAAGAGCTGGGTCAGCATGTTTCTGTAATTCCCTGATGTGAAATAGAAAGATATTGGCCCTTTGTGCTATATAGACTTTAGTGTTTTCTATTTTATTAACCACTTGATTACTGCTAAGTGTACATGCTAAGTAGGGCACACTTTTTTTTCCAGTAAGTGAAAGTCTTATTGTACAGTTGAATATAATTTTTAGAAAAGTTTCCCACTGGCTGCAAAAAAGTGAAATAAACTATGTTTTCCTTTCCAAATACATTAAAATCAAGTGTATGGAAAGGAAGGGAAAGTTGAGTTCCCTTTTATCTATTATAGAATATCTGGTATAAAACAATGGCTCCAAGTATGTTGATAATTTACATCTTAAAAAATTAACTAACTCATAACAAAGAGGGACACGATGGGGTTTAGTTTGTTTGTAAGTCATTGCCTCTTATTAGCAATTCTAGCCTAATTCCTAGAATCTGACACGCTGCCAGAAGCAGGGCTTTTACGTAAAAACGTACAAGATAAGGTTGAGATTACAAATAGAAGAAAAGTAAGAAAGAAAGAAAGAAAAAAAAAGAAAGAAAGAAGAAAGAAGGAAGGAAGGAAAGGAGGGAGGGAGGGAAAGGAAGGGAAAATATTGGTTTCTAAAAGTAAATTATGTCTTCAGGGGAAATTGTATTTACTACAATTATTTTGAGGAAAATAACCCATTATTAAGTTATAGTCTGCTAATTATTATTTTCCCCATCAAAGTAATCTTCTCTGCAGTATGGTTAATTTTGGATAGAAAAATGAGGTTAAATTTAAGAATTATGGACCAGTGCATTGGAATACCTATCTGCCATTTACCACCTTCTCTACTTTGTATCCAACCCTTTACATATATCAACACTGTCCTCACAGATAAATACCTCTGTAATTTAAATGTAAATCTCAGGTTACCAAAGAAGAGATTATGGCTCAGCAATTATTCTTGTACTTAAGTCTGCTCAAGATATCTGTTTTGCTTCATGAAGAAATAGACATGAAGCAGAAAGCCTGGGTTCTGGCTTATTTTTGCCACTTGTCCCTTTAACTCTAGATTTCAGAGCTGTCTTTTGAAATTCAGAACTAATAACAACTGCCCCAACTTCTTTAAAGATGAAGTTTAATGTATTGATGTATGTAAACACAGTTTAAACTCTATACATATATGATATTATAACAACTGTTCTTAGCAAGAAATAGGAATAGATGGTTGATCTTTATATTTTATTTTTAATTATTATTTTGGTTTCCCAGACCTGTTCGCATTTTATGAAAATACTATCTTGATTCTAGAATACAAAAAGAAGACCACAGATTGTATAAAATTATTTCAATCTTCAGTTTTAGAGGGCCAGATTCTCCTTACTTTATACATCTTCAAAACAGTAACTTTGCAATTTTATATAAACTAATTGCATTTAGTCCTAAAATTTTAAGAAATAAACCATAAAAACTGAACGGAGAAACATGAAAATAGAATATCAATAGAAAATGTCAATGTTACTATATATAGATTATTTTAACAAAGGAAAATATACATATATACTTTTTGTAAACAAAAACATGAAAATAATTGGACTGTTTTTAATTGCCTTAGAATTATTTGTACTCTATCTTAAACTGTATCCACCAAAATACACTACATATTTCAAAGCATTAATAGTGACATTTAAATTTATTTTTCTCATTTACACTGGGTAATGGAAGCTAGCAGTTCTCTATCCCAAGCAAAGTATAAGGTGTTACACATTTTGAGTATTAACAGTAAAGATTAGATAGGAATTATAAATTGAAATTCATGATAAGGAAAAAAAAATTCCTTCTACATGGCAGTGAAACTGCTAAAGTTTTTTATGTTGTTAGTGTGAGAAAGGAATCAGATATGAAGCTTGGCAGTGTTTTTACCTACTTAAATTCCTCCCACATTCACAGTTGATTGACACTCTCAACAAACTGATAATTGCCCACTTTATTTGTTTAAATAATTCTTAATTTTTTTTGGATTTTAAAGTAGACTTGAAGAAATCATTAGGAAATACTTGCATCAAGTGTAATCATTTGTGTGTGATATTTTATCATTTATTTATCTATTTATTATTAAAATTCTACTTTTTTAGAGCAATAATTTGATTTTTTTTTTTAAGATGGGAGAATCCATCTCTTAAGGAGACAGTCTTCCATTTTTTTAGGCACCTGCTTACATTTTCAGATGGCTCTCTCCCCATTGAGCTGTTTGTACTTATTTTTATTAAGTGAAAACCCCATGAATACAGGCTCGTTTTCCACTCTTTCTAGAATGTAATGGCTATACAGAGTAGTTCTTATTTATTCATGAAATAAAATGATTTTTATGCATATTAGCCATATTGCAGAACTGCAATTTAGCAAAATTTTGCATGAGTGTTTTGTACTAGAAATCAAAGATACTTTTTTTATTCCTGAAGAGATGTGAGTTTTTTAACCTACCTTTTTAGATTTATGTCAGTTAACATGTTTAACAACTAATATATACAACTTATATAGAAAAAATGCAAATATCTTGCCAAACAAGCAAAATAGGGAAAATCATGTTAAAAAGCTAGTTGTCTCGTATATCTAACATGAATAGCTCTGTTATCTTCTATGCTATATATTTAGGTTTATTATAACATGTTTCTACCAAAAGTGAACTATGAAAAAGGTGTTACCAAATTACAAGATGATAAGAATGATTGCCTTTATATCCTCTTACATAGTATCAAAAGTCAAATATTCTAGAATGTTGTTTTTTAAAAAAAGTCGTATAATACTAATAATGAAATGAAACACAGAGTCAATATGTTTAGCATCCTCATCCTATAGCTCAAAACAAAAGTGATTGTTTTTAAGTCTACAAAGAGAGTTGGAAAAGGGGTCAGAATCAACATAGAATCAAGACTCTAAGTCTGGGGTACTTCAGATTAAATGAATTTAAAATATCTTTTGTTATATGAAATCAAATAGATAATAATTCTACTTTGGATTTTCATCATTCTTTTAAATATATTAAAATATAGTTTAGTATTCCATATATTCTTCAGTTTCTTCCATGGATAAATGAGTCACAGCAATGGAGCATCTAAATTCAATGACACTAAACACCCGTAATCTTGGTAAAGCAGTAAAATGTATATTTTGGGGTAACAGTGTACACAAAGATTTCATCAAGTGGATTTTTACCTTGACCTGATGCATTTTGTGACATCATAGACAGATAAAATGTTCTGAATTTATTGAATTATTGCATTTCTTATATAAAAATTGGAGAGACTATATAGAGGGATACATATAAAAAGAGGAGAGGGTTTTTTGTTTATTTTATTTATTTTTTAATAACAGAAGATCCTTTGTTCATATGCTTATTTTCAGAACCATTACTGGGAGATAGATACTTGTGGGAACAAACTTTTCTTATTGACCCGTTAGAGAAATTGAGGCTACAGAGCATATAGATGTAGAGAGTCACAGTTTTGAAGTGAAATCAAGGTTCAAATATTGGTCTTTAGTGGATTATAAATATCATACTGCTTTAATCTTCCTGATAAATTGATGTTGATTACAGGGTTCTGATAATTATTCCTGCTCACATTATTGAAAATACCAACAGCATATTATGTTTTCCACAATTTCAATTAGTAATTTTGAGCACTATGCAGTGAATTGAATTTATCTGTTTTACAGAAATCATTGAATAACGTGACCCTCTTGAAAAATATTACATATTCTCTTTCATTCGGAAGCTGATTCTTTTAGGTCATAGAGATAAAATTATCAGAGTTGTTGCCTTGCAGAAATGCCTTGAACACTGCCAAAGCCGGCTTTCAGAGCTAAAGATCTCAAATGAGCGGCCACCTTCATTTTGTAGAGCATATATTTCTGAGGATAAACAGTGATCTTTAGCACCTTGTAGAAAATCAGTATGAAATATGCCAGCTAACCATTTTATGCCAACAATCGAAAGGCAAAAAGAATAATTAGAAAAGCCTTGACATCTTTTTTCCCCCACTCTGATTCATTTCTATGTAAACAGAGCTCCATTTTGACAATTGTTTAGCTCAAGGCACAGATTTGAAGTATTAGAGATAATGGCAGATTTATTAGATTAACTTTTGCCGGGATATTTTAGTGTCCTAGATGATTACTGACCATCATACATCTGAATGGTTTGAGCTTGTATAATTGTAATGTGTGCATTCCCTTGCAGGCGTTGATGCTGTATCAAAAGAGAGATTAGAGGTCTATATTTAGTTATGTTTCATTGATTTGTATTTTTAAGGTTTGTGTCTGCGTGTGTGTATGTGTGTGTGTGTGTGTGTGTGTGTGTGGAATAATTCATATCTCTGGTTTGTTTCTTCCCCAAATTAATAAAAAAAGGGCAAAAGTTTCTTCCTATTAATTTTCTAAATTTTTAAGAAACTATTCTCTTAGCTATCTTTCTAATTTTAATTATTGATCTGTCATTCTTTGATTACTCAGGTGAGCACCATCAGAGTTTCTTCATCAAATTTGCACTTTATATTTCTCCCTTCGTTTTGTATGATTAATTGACACCGTCTCTTTGCATACTTACATTTTTATTCTGGATCTGATGCCTTTTTATCCTTCTTTTATTTTTATATGTTGTTCTTTACTAGCTGCCTTCTCTATTAGATTTTTTTACAAGACATGTTTTTATTACTACTTTTTATAACTTTTAATTTGATTTAAAGCTTTTTGATTAGTTTAATATTTGATACAGATTTTTTCAAACATTCCCCTGATTTTGTTCATGATGGTGCTTATTGTTTCTCACAAAAGCAATAAAGATTTTTCTACTGCGTTTTTCTGTGTACATGGATGACACATTTTAATGCAATCAAAAAATGTACAATTATTTCCAATTTTAAAGGATAAAGATTCATATTATTATCTAGACAGAATGTTGATTACAGATCTCAAATAAAATTGTCATATTTTTAAATAACCTTCTTGGAACAAATCAAAGGATTCTAAACTTGTACTTTCTTTACTTTCTGGGTAGGTTATCATATGTCACGGTATCTCTGTCTATACCTGTTGTCCAGGCATAATTATTAATAGTGGACTCTATCACTTTCAGAGATACCTTAATGTGGGAAAAGAACTGTACTTGGGATCAGGAGAATGATTTTTATTTTGTCACTACCTATTCTGGACCTCAGTTTTCTTGACTGGAAAATGAAGATTTTTTTTTGAATGATCTCTAGAATTCCTATCATTCCTAAAATATAAAATATAACACATAATTACATCTCCTTTGAGATTTAAACTGCACAAAGATTGTGTATACATATAAACAATAGTTGCAACGAAAGAAGCTAAGATGAATATGCTTGATTTAAGAGATGGCCTGATTGTAGGAGTGAATATTTGCTTTCTTTTGCTTAGAGTTATGTTGATATTGTCCAAGTACCTTTGGAAAATATAAAATAAATTTATTAATGTAACTATCATTCTGTATGTGAGCAGTCAGTCATACACATGGAAACCTGAACTAGATCCAAGGAAAAGTTGAGGCCAAGCAATTCTATAAATAGAGTTCTTTCCACAATGTTCAATTAAGAGTTAAAGAGATGTAATTTTCTTGTGTCACCGTTTCTTTGAATGTCAATAAACCATAAGTAAACAGCGAATAGAAGGCCAAACTAAAAATAAAACTCCCTCATTATTTAATTCCAGTATTAAAGATCTAATGGAAAAGAATTGTTAAAATGGAATTTAGTTTACTAAAAAAAAATCAAAGAAAGCAAAAGCTAGCATCACTTTTTCTGTAGTTTATTAAATTACCTTGTCACAGGTTTGCTTTATCTCTTTTGACTCCCTGATTTTTGTCATGTAAATTGTAAAAGTGGAAGGTGGGGGAAAAAAACCTGTATTGTAGACATGGGACATTCATTCTAACCTCCAGAAGGTCTGCTTCTAATTTGCATGTGGCCCATGTCAAATCCTTCACCTTTCTGGTATTTCTCAGATGTTTCCATTAAAGGATCTCTAAAGTCAGAGGAGAGTAAAGGCGGAGGACAGTAAATGTATAATTATGATTCATCGAATGACTGCTAGGGGTGTTTGAGTCTCATGTTTTAATTTTAAAATACCTGTAATTTTGCCCTCTGTTTTATGATAATATTTGCTTTACAGAGAAGTAATGATTTAAATTATTTTGCATCTATTAATATTTTTCTTCAGGAACATGTGTCTTGCCTATTTTTGGTTTTGCCTATCTTGAACACACTTTTCTGTTAGAGAAGCATAGAGATACATGATCAACAGCTCTGGAATTCTGATTCCATCATTACAAAAATCATCTAGAGGGAAAGAATAGTGTGCATTTATGACCTTTTCACCTCAATTGTAAATTAATATCACCCTCACAAAATTATGTGTTTTACTTATTATATGCTTAAATTTGGGGTAAGGGTTATATTGAGCGTATTAAAGACAAAAGCAACAACAACTATATGTTTTGCTTTGTGATGCTAAAACAGAGTCCCCAAATGAGTAGCTTTTACTTGAAAGAGACTCTGCATTCAAACTGAGGTGTACAAATTGTATTGTACTTTCTTTGACTTGCCAATCCTGCCGTAGCGTTATAACCTAATCGTAGCATTCACAGAGTGGTTTTCATGAACTAAGTGCTTTGCATGCATCTGCTCATTTAATCCTCACAATAACCCTATGAAGATATTTCCATTTTACAGATGAGGGAGTGAAAGAATATAGAAGTTAAGAGATTTGACCTGGAACACATGTAGTAGTAAGTCCTCAGATCCAGCTATAGGCTTTGCCACATTCAAGTTCTGCCCTTCCTTAATGGTCCAGCTGCCAATCACGACTTATACTTGTAAGAATCCAGCTCTAGAGATTGAAATCTTCAAGTCCCCTAGGGATGGTATGACTGTGCTCTCTTAGCCTGCGTTATGCTCTCTGAGTACTGAATGTGCTCAGCGGTATATATGCAGCTGCGTGTAGCAAGACAGGCTGTCTCTGACTTATAAATGACCTGGGACAAAGTGAGAGATTGGCATGGACATCTATACACTACCAAACGTAAAATGGATGGCTAGTGGGAAGCAGCCACATAGCACAGGGAGATCAGCTTGGTGCTTTGTGACCACCTAGAGGGGTGGGGTAGGGAGGGTGGGAGGGAGGGAGACACAAGACGGAAGAGATATGGGGACATATGTATATGTATATGTATATCTGATTCACTTTGTTATAAAGCAGAAACTAACACACAATTGTAAAGCAATTATACTCCAATAAATATGTTTTTTAAAAAAATGACGCAAACACATGTAAGAACACTCTCCCTTCCTCATTGTCTTTGCCACACTCTGAACCCCTGCTGCTGACTGCATTCAGAAAGTGGGGAAAGGAAACAGGCACAACTAGGGCTGCTGGCAGACTCTCATGTGACATTGTTTTCTGTGTCTCTGCACAACTATGTATGCATGTGTGTGCAGGTGCACATGTGTATTTGTGTGTTCTGTATTGATTTTGTTTTTATATCACCAGTTTACTTTTATTAAAATTTCACAATTGAGACATTTAAACTAGTTTTATAAGTGTTCTAATTTTTGTAAAGATGTAATTTCTTTGGCCAGGAAGCTGTTAAACAGTTAAGTAAAAGTGTCTTATTTTTTCCTAAATTTTGAGAGAATTAGAAGTTTATTAAGTCACATGAATTTGGATATAATTTAATTGTATTGCTTTTAGGTATAACATACATGAAGTATGAACTGTTCGGCATGAAAGGAATTCTCTTGAGGAAGGAAAAGTCTATAGGTAATTTGCGGGCATAGTGAACTTATGGGGAGAGTAAATTGGCCAAGGTGATATTTCCCAATTGGGAAAATAAAGGGAGTTTAATAAATTTAGGGACAAGAGAAAGAGTGTTCAGTGGAGGAATGATAAGGAGGGAGAGTAAAGGAGATTGGAATAAAACCAACTTGTTTCATATATCTTCATGGAATCACTTCTTGTATAGGAAGGAGGGAAATAGCTGTTCTTCCTCCACTTCCTATTATATTTTATTGTTCCCTATTGCTAGAACTTCAAATTAAAGCCAGAGTTAGCATTCATAGTACTATAGTTCAGCCAGCCTGTGACTTTAGTAGGTTTTTGTAAACTAAACTAAAATCTATTTTATTATGAATTTTTAACATAGTAAAATACATTTTGAATTCCCAAAGTGAGAATAATGAATAAGCTTTCAGAGCATAACTCATTTGCAATCATGAAATATATATATATATATAAGCTCAGTATATATATAAGCTCAGTATCCATCTATTGCATGGATATTCAGTAGTGATGTTTGCTTTCTGTCATAAGAATGCTGACTTATCTTTTTCTTTTTAATGTCATTGTTATTGTTTTTGAGTTAGGGGAATTCACAGAGAAATTTTCAGATAAGATTTATTCTGCTTTATTTAGATATTTTAATACTCTTAGATACCTGTCCTCTGATTTCAAGACTAAATGAATGAGAATTCAGCCATGTAGGTTTGTGGTCTGAGATTTAATCACAACCCAACCTGTACTTGTCAGTGTGCCATTTTGTTTTATCATCAAAGTAATATGAATTAAATGATTTCCCTTTTCCCTTTAGCCATCGTCAAGAATAATGATGATTATCTGGCCATTATGCCTTCCTGACTTTTTGGTAGGCATTACAGATTACAAAATCTACTCACTAAAGCAGTCCAGTAGTCAGCAGATGTTTTGTAGGAAACCCAAAGTGTATTGAGCATTTTTCCCCTTTGATTATAGTTCTGATAATATAAGTCTGTTTTTAAAAACTAATTTTGCATTATATTTCCATGTCAGTATAAAGATTGAGAGCCAAGTAATTTAATAGCTGTTACCTACTGTAAAGCCTGGTTCGGTGACTCAAATTCCTACTAAGAGCCCACTGAAACCTAAGATGTAGTCATGGTACTTGGAAGACATTATTTGAAGCAAAGTGACAGTGGGTAATTTGCTATGCTACAAAAAAGCATGCATCGATTTTTCATTGAAAGAAACTGAAATAACATGGCAGAAAGATTCTACTGTGAAAAATATCACAAACTGATGAGATATTTTCTTGCATTGTGTGTAAGATACTGATGTCACTTTTTACACATCCTTAGATTCAGTCACTTTGAGAGATATTACAGAACTTGGATGGATTGATACTTAGGCTTTGCACTTGCAAAGGACAGATAAATACCCAATAACTAACATATATATGCTCGTGTATATGCATATACATATTTATATGTATATATATAAAATGTGACATTTTTTTAAATTCTTTGTTAGTTCCACAACAGACCAGTTGAAAAATTTACTCAGTTTCTTTTTAGAGGTATGACTTTTAGTCTTCACCCCTTCCCAAACATTTATGTTATTTCATGAAGTAGAATGCTGCTATGGACTGAATGTTTGTATCCCCCCAAAAACTTCCTGTATTGAAACCTAATCCCCAATGTGATGGTATTTGGAGGTGGGACCTTTAGGAGGTGTTAAGTCTTGAGGATAGAGCCCTTGTGAATGGGCTTAGTGCTCTTATAATGGAGGCCCCCTTCCTCCATGTGAGGACACAGGGGAAAAACAGCCTTCCATGAACCAGAAGGTGGGTCCTCTGCAGACTCTGAATCTGCAGGTACCTTGATCTTGGACCTTTTCTAAGCTTCCAGAACTGTGATAAATAAATTTCTGTTTTTTATAAGCTCCCAGTTTGTAGCAGTTTGTTGTAGCAGCCCAAACAGACTAAGACAAATGCCTTATAAAAATGATTTATTTATTTATATTTTAGAATTCTCCTTCGTTTTAAAAATTGTTTTTGGCTGTTCCATGCAGCTTGCAGGACCTTAGTTTCCTGACCAGGGATGGAACCTGGGCCCATGGCAGTGAAAGCGGCAAGTCCTAACCACTGGACCGCCTGGGAATTCCCTAAAAAATGATTTAATATTAATATATTGGAACATAAAGCCCTAAAGAAACACAGTATGCATGTGTGTACTGAATTAAAAAGAAATGCCTTTGCTAATAATGCATACACCTATTGCTGATGTACAGTATATTTTAGTGAAATTCAGTATCATATTTCTTAAAGGAAATATATTTCTGCCTTCTTTTTTCTATCTAGATGAAAAATACAGTCAAATGTCTTTTGATAAATGTATAAAAATTGAATATTTTAATGTTTATATATTCATTTCCCAAAGAAGTAGAAAAATATATTAATATGTGGCTTGAGAGAATGCTGAGCATCTGTGGATTTGAATCACCTATTCATGCTATCCATAGTAAGTTTCTCACTAAAAATATGCATGGTTTTGAAGCTACATTTACAAATATGGAGATATATTTTCTTGTAAGAGACTATTTCTTTTTTCATTGTTAATCCAAATGCTCATGCACATATGTGCACATACGTACAGTCACACATTTTGTTTAATAGTTCTCTAGTATACATAGAAATTTTAAGCAAAGTTGCCATGCAGATGGTATTAAAATGTGATTATTATACATACAAATTAAAAGTAATGCAAATTGAGATGAGAAATTCTGTCAATCTTAGGAAATAAGCACAAAGAGCTACTATTTTGCAAGCATTTTTTAAAAAAAAATTCTGTTCCAAAGTTTTTGGTAAGACTTGGAACAATCTTACATAAACACACACATACACACACACACACACACACAACCACACAACACACACACATTTTTCCTGGGTAATTTCAATTTAGTCTTATACTCCTGGCATCAGTTTTATTGACTTATGTACTTATCTCTTATGCTAAATTTATTTTATTTATGAGCCATAATATTGAAGACATTTTAATTTATTAATATCAATATTGTTTTACTTTTCTGGAATCTACATTTTAATTTGCCCCATTGTCATTCTCGACAGCTATCTGGGTACTTTAGATTTTTGTTTGTTTTTTTGATGGTATGTATTAGTTCCCTAGGGTTCTTGTAACAAAATATACGAACTGGGTGGCTTACAACAGCAGAAATTAATCCTTTTACAGTTCTGGAGAGCAGAGTCCATAATCAAGCTGTCAGCAGGGCCGTGCACTCTTACAGCTCTAGAGCAGGGACCTTTCTTGACTCTTCCTAGCTTCTTGTGGTTGCTGGCAATCCAAGACACATCACTCCCATGTCCGCCTCCATGGTCACATGGTGTTCTCCTTGTATGACTGTCTCTGTGTCTCTTTTTTTCTTCCTATAAGGACACTATCACTGGATCAGAGTCATCTTGAGTAATTATATCTACAAAGATTCTATTTTTAAATAAAATTACATTCTGAGTTTCTAGGTGGACATGAATTTTGGGGGGATGATAATTTAACCCAGTCTACCCTCTGGCCCCCAGTTCATGTCCATCCCATTTACAAAATCCATTCACCCCCTTTCAACATCATCCCAATGTCTTAACCCTTTCCAGCATGAGCTCTAAGTCCCAAATCTCTTCTAGATATCAACTCAAGTAGTCCCAAATCTCAGCATCTAAATCAGGCATGGCATGGTCCATCCCGGAGCAGTATTCCTCTATTTCCACAAACCTATCAAACTAGAAAACAAGTTATCTGCTTCTAAAATACAGTTGTGGAAGAGACACAACCTAGACATTCTCCTTCTGAAGGAGAAAATAGAGGGTATAAGGGGAGTTGGGGGCACAGCAGAGCAATTTTAATGGAAATGGTTTCAAGGCCTGAATTATGTCTTGATGCTCTGTTCTTTAAGCCTTTCTGACCCTCCTCACAGTAGTCCACCCTTCCTGGTCCCTGCATCTGTGACTGTGTTCTTGGAGTCATTGTCCTTTCATTTCATCCTGTATCTGTCCCTTTCAGTTCAATTTGGCAATGTTTCTATTAGAATGAAATTCTCAAAAATTTTGTTCATCTCCTGTGGATGTTGAGGAGATCCATGCCATTTGATAAGCATCTACAGATTCTTCCTTGGTAATCCCATCCCATCTCTAATCCTGACTTCTCTTGAGATGGTTGATTGGATCCATAAACCATATACCAAATCTCTGTAGCAAATGACTGTCCACCCTTGTCCTTATTTCCAGAGCATGCTATTGGATAGGCAGTGAATTTTCTAAATCATGTGGTGATTCCTTTTTGCTTAAAATTTCATTCCTCAGTTAATCTTTTTCCTTTCACATTTTATTATAACCAGCAAGGAGAAACCAGGCCACACCTACTATACTTTGCTTGGAAATCTCTTCAGCTAAATATCCAAGTTCATTGATTCTACTTTGCACACAATAATTTGGCCAGGTTTTCTGCCACTTATAACAAGGATTGACTTTCAGAGTCCAATAACATTTCCATCTGAGCTCTCACAAGAAGCAACTGTTCTGTTTATATTCCTATCTACATTCTGTTCGTGATAACCATATAGGTATCCTCTAAGCTGATAGATGCTTTCTCTAGAGCTCTCCTGGCTTCTTTCTGAGCTCTCAGAAAAATCACCTTTAATGTCCATATTTCTTCCAATAGTTCCCTTAAGGTAATCTAGGCTTTTTAAAATACACACCTCTCAAAACTCTTCCATCTTCTATCCATCACCCAATTTCAAAGTCACTTTCACATTTTTAGGTATTTGTTACAGTAACACCTTACTTCTGGTACCAGAATCAGAAGTGGTTTCCAAAAGACGCCATAACAAAACTAATAAACAAAGTGGCTTAAAATAATAGAAATTTATTATCTCCCATTTCTGGAGGCCAGAATTCTAAAATCAAGGTGTCAGCAGGGCCATGCCCTCTGATGGCTCTAGGGGAGGACTTTTCCTTTTCTCTAGCTAGTTTTTGTGGTCGCCAGCTATCTTAGACACAGTACTTCAACCTTAACTTCCACTTTCCCATGGTGTTCCCCCTGTGTGACTGTCTCTGTATCTCTTTTTTCTCTTATAAGGACACCAGATTTTGGAGTAGAGCCCACTCTAATCCAGTATGGCCTCATCTTAAGTAATTACATCTGCAAGGACCATATTTCCAAGGTCATATGTTCTGGGTAAACATGAATATTTGAGGGACAATTTCCAACCTAGTGCACAACCTATAGCTGTTCTTTCTCCAATTTGGATGAACTGTATTTTTATGAATAAAAAAATCCTACACCTTATATGTAGGTTATATGACTTTGGTTATACTATTTCAATAATATAAGATATATTTTGAATATACCTGAAAAGTGTTAGATATTGATTTCTGAGTTTAGATTATTATCAAGTGAATGTAAAGTGCCTTTTACATAGTAAATTGGTCAGTGGATAGAAAAAAGTTCAGTTTATTGTAGGACTGAAAATTTAAGAGTCATGTCAAAAGCATAAAAGACAAATGAATCTGGTAACAAAATAAGAATAAATGAAAGCTGTAGACTAACTTTTTCTCATATGTCTTCGGCAAGAACCAGATTGTCTCTTCAGAATTTTAAATTCAATATAGTAACAAGATGACTTACAGATTAATTATTTTCTTTCCCCTAAACAAATTTTCTGTGTGTTCTCTTTACTGTGTTAAATGTCACAATAGGCATTATTTAAACATGTGCAAGAGGCAGACTTAATTTCAGGTGTTTCCATCTGTTGTGGGAATATACTTTAAAAATAGGAGAGAAACATACACAAATTAAACAGGAAGCCAGGGGAAAAAAAGAAAAAAATGAAACATCGGCAGGGCAACAGTGTGAAAAAAATGTTTGAGCTGCCTTTTATTAACAACTCAACCTGTTTTACATTGGAATTCTGCATAATTACATTCCAGGGGAGGGGCAAATGACAGAGGTTGGATAAAGGCTAAAACTAAGAAAATGAGACTACTTAGAAAATAAGCAACGTTTGCTTACCAACAGGCATTTTTTTGGCAGAACTTTTAGAAGGCAATTTGTTTCAAATACTCACTGCATATTTCAATAACATTAATGTCAGCAAAATATTATTTTTTAGTGTAAGAAATTGATCAATTATACACTTCCATAATATACCTAAGTTAGTTAAAGGTTCAGAGAAAACAAAACAAAACCAAAAAAATGCCGCATTCCCTTAATGTCATATTAAATAACTTCTTTTATGCTGTGTGGAAAAAGAACAGAAATTGTTACAGAAATATATATAATTATCATTAATACTGTCAGTGCAGTTTTAAAAACTGAATGATTATAGGCAACTGAGTAAAGCATTAAATAAATTACAAATAGTGTATTGTTTTCAAGTTCCAGACAATATACATTGTGTAACTAACATGAAGAAAAAAAATGCAGTAAAATATTTATTAAAGCCTTGCTCTCTTGCAAGTTTAATTTTGGTCCCACTTGTTTACATCTTCTACTCACTATTGAAGAAAAGTACTTTATTTAGGAAGAATGAATCCATCATCATCATGAGATTATTTTCCACATTGACCTAGGCATTCATGTAGTTAATTTGCATTGTTTCTATCTCATCTAAACAGAAATACTCCAAAAAAGTAATCTTCTTCCAATAAGACTAAGTCTTTTTATCTGGAGAAATGCCAAAAACCATATGTTTAGGGATTGATCAATCTAAAGAATTTAATACAAAATTTGAAATCAATAGAGAAGGATTCATCATTCACTTGGTTTTTCTATTTGTTAACTAAAAATATATTATTTTTCAAGCATTCCTGACTTTGCTTTCCTTTGCTATCCTCACCCTACACACCATCACAAGTAGACTTCAGTCTGTTGATCTGCTTCCTCCAGGTGAGCAATTTCTTCAACCTGCTAGCTTTCTTCTCTTTGATCTGAAGTTTACTTGTTAGATGATGGCACTCAGAGGACTATGCACACATGCATTTTATATATATACGAATATACATATACGTATATAAACATATATATATGTACACATATATATCCATGCAGAACTTGTAAACTTTATTTTTAAAGGACAATAGCATTGTAAATAAGTATTGATAATGTATCCTATTATATCTGTATTGGTACTGTTAGTATATCAGGAAAAGCTGTGAAATATTAAGGGTTCAAAAGAGAATCTAAATATTTATTTATATTTTTTTCATATTTATTATTGAGTTTAAGTGGCTCAATTCTTAATTATTTAATATAAAAAATCTACACTTGTATTAATTTCACTTAGGAGATCGTGTAGGAAATGCTAAGGAAGAAATAGATGGAACGAAAAGTAGGCTGGGACAAGAAAGCAGAACTGATTTTTTTTCTTGGATGTTGTGGGTATAGAGCAAATTGCTTCACTGTTCAACAGCCTAAAGAACTGTGTTTCACCTGAGAAACTGGGTCCTCAAATTATTTTTTCCTTTTGGACAGGCAGTTATACTTTGTATTAGATAAGTGTTATTTTGCAGAAATATTTTAAAGGCTGCTTTACACATTATTTTGTAAAATCTTTGCACATCACCCTAATATAGATTCACATATATATGTATATATATTTATACACATATATATTGTTGTGCTTGAAAAATATACAGGTATGTTATAGCAATCTAGCAATCACTGTTATATTTATTTATGTAGCTTTACTCATGCCAGAAAAAGAAGAGGTAACATTATTTTTGTATGGAAATGAATGGAGATGGGAGAGAAAATAAAAGGAAATACCTTAGATACATAGGAACAAAAACGTTTTATTTGTTCCTGATTTTGGAGGGTAAGCTGGGAAGTTTGACAATGTGGGCATGCACACACGCATATACACATGCATATACACACACACACACACACACCTGCATACAATCTTTCTTATTACCCTTAAATAGTTGTGATTTCACGTTCATTAAATTATAATCAGTTGGGAAAAAGTTTTATTTTTCAATTCTATAAAAATCAAATCAACATTTATCCCCATAGAGCATTTTAGCTTTTATAATGTAAATTTCTATCCATTATTTTGTGTATTCTTAAAAATTTCTCTCTCTTAATTTGAGATCCATTTTCTGTACATGTGCACGTGTTTGTTCCCTGTGTGTGTGTATGTGTGTGTATACGTACATACGTGTGCTTTATTATGGCCAGCTTGCAACTTGAAACACAGAGTCATCTGGGTGCTGTGACTGAGCACCAGGAAAACCAGTAGGTATTGTGAGGTGAATTAAGCCTTTTTTGTTTAATATCCACTAAATAGTTCTTGAAGATTTTTGCCCTTAGGCTACGCTCCTTCTATTTATTTCCACCTGGTACAAGAATGATGTGTTTTTTCATCATGTGTACAAAGGGTGCATGTATAAGTGTATGCAAGCTTGCTTTTTAGTTGTGTTTCTTTGTTGATAGTTATCTGGCATATTGGAGTTACCTTCCTATTTCAAACTTGTATAGTTTTTTAAAGTATCAAGCTAGTGAAGCTAGTGAATATTTTCCATTAACATTTATGCTGTCATAGAATTCTTCAATTTAGAACTCAGTTATTGGACCTTACTGAATGTAATCTTTTTCTGTTTATATACATATATATTTCCTTGATTATTATTATAATAGAATTATTATATATAATATAATCATTGTATATGTATGTTATAAAATAATCAGAATAACTATAAATTTCTGTTTAAAACACTATGTCCAAAATATGTGGTTTCCTTAGCTACAGTTCTTACGTTTATGGTTCAGTGAATTAATGTTAGACTGTTTCCTTTTTTTTTTAATATAAATATATTTATTTATTTATTTTTGGCTGCATTGGGTCTTTGTTGTTGGGTCTTCGTTGCTGCACACAGGCTTTCTCTAGTTGCGGAAAGCGGGGGCTACTCTCTGTTGTGGTGCGCGGGCTTCTCATTGTGGTGGCTTCTCCTGTTGCAGAACTCGGGCTCTAGAGCACAGGCTTCAGTAGTTGTGGAGCACAGGCTTAGCTGCTCTGTGGCATGTGGGATCTTCCTGGACCAGGGCTTGAACCCGTGTCCCCTGCATTGGCAGGTGGATTCTCAACCACTGCGCCACCAGGGAAGTCCCAGACTGTGTACTTTTAAAATAAGTGCTTAATCTCACAATACATCACTTATATTTGGAATTTTATGTAAAATTATGTACAGATATATATGTTTTTAATAATAAAAGAACCACCCAACAGATAGGAAGTTTCTATTTTCCAAGTACTTCTAACTTAGTAGTTTTTCCAGTATGCAGTAGTACTTACCACAATGACCATATTTATAGTAATTAGCTAGGTAATTTTCTTTTGTGATCATGTATATTTTTATCAATTCAATGAATAAACATTAAAATAAATATTTTATTAGAAATCTGCCAAATCAAGTAGTTAAATTTAATTTTAATTTAGCATGGAACTTGGATTTTAATACTAGATAATCTTAGATCAAGGAACACACTCATCTGAACCTCAAAAATTAAGTCACCTTGGGCTTCCCTGGTGGCGCAGTGGTTGAGAGTCCGCCTGCCGATGCAGGGGAAACGGGTTCGTGCCCCGGCCCGGGAAGATCCCACATGTCATGGAGCGGCTGGGCCCATGAGCCATGGCCACTGAGCCTGCGCGTCTGGAGCCTGTGCTCCGCAACGGGAGAGGCCACAAGAGTGAGAGGCCCACGTACAGCAAAAAAAAAAGTCACCTAAAAATTTAAGGTTAGAGTTATACTTTCTCAAAGTCAAGTTTTCTGTCCTTCGGGAGGACAAGTTATAATCCCAACTACGTGTCCAGTAACAGGTTCTGCATTCTCCAACTGACTTAAATCCTACAGTGCTCTAAAGGAATTTTAGACTTCAGTTACAAGATTGCTGCCATTTTCCTAAAGATTACAAAGAGATTTGCTGTGAAAGAATGTGTACAACTTTGACTTGTTGTTAATTTTTTTTTTAATGGTAGTATTGTCTAGCAAATATCTTTGGGCCAGATTAAAAAGGCCCGAAGTAGTCCAGATTATGACTATTTTCATTATGATCATGGAAATGTTAAGCAGCTACTCAAAAATGACTTTCACAGCACAAAGGATCACTTCTTTCTGAGACTGAGCATACATATTTTTAAAGGGAAAAACTCAAACAGAACATGCCTGAATTAGAAAAGACTGTCTCAATGAATTCTCCCTGTGATGTCAATATAGATTTTCTTTTAGATTAGTTTAGATTACATGTCTGAAAATAAAATAAATTCTCATACACTTATGTTGATTCCCCTGTTGTTATTACTCATGGGAGATGCACTTTACTTTTATCATCTGTTCTTTGCTTTGGGTATGGTTATCAGAGCTCAGAAAGTGCTCTCCAAGATAAAGTATTTAAAACACCACTGTAGACACATTTTGATGTTTATACTGCATTATATATGGGTAGACTTCATATTCTTTTAAAACACCTTTTAATCTTTGCTCTGATTCAAGGATAGCCTTCTCCAATAGTGTTTTGACCCTCGGTTACATTACATAGCAGGGTGATACAGAAGGCCTCACATCCTCTCCTTCTATATATGAGTTTCATGGCCTTTTTTCCCCAATTTCTTCTATACTTGTGTGTGTTTTAATGATTACAAAATATTAAAGCTGTTAGTAGAAAAATGGCTTGTCATTGCCAGTAAAACCCATTACAACTTACATTTCTGTGTATTTACTCTAGAACGTGGATATTTAGTATACTGATTTTGCTTAAATTTTCATTCTTGAGATGACCCACTCTTAGAGGGTAAAAAACACCAGCTTCTGATAAAATTACAACACAGTAAAAGTAATAAGGACCAAATAGTTTTTGAGAAGTAATTTTGAAAACAGGTTTATTTAAAATGTCAATTAAAATGTCACTCTCTCGTTTCCTACTATTTATATATTTTTGAACTGTAATAATAGTAGCAACAATATGCTATGGTAGGATTTGTTTTAGTAAGATGAAGTCCAAATTGTTTTTGTTCAAACAGTCTATATTTTATTCTAAAGTAACCTTTGGGACACTATCAATTTTAATAGTTCTCTCAGAAAGGTTTCATTTCACAGGAGGCATTTTTGGTGAAAATACATATTTATTATCATTTGTGTATGTGCATAGATGCACACTGAGGATATTTAGATTCAGTTTATTTTTTAACATCTTTATTGGAGTATAATTGCTTTACAAAAGTGTGTTAGTTTCTGCTTTATAGCAAAGTGAATCAGCTATACATATACATGTATACCCCTATCTCCTGCCTTCTTGCGTCTCCCTCCCACCCTCCCTATCCCACCCCTCTAGGTGGTCACAAAGCACCAAGCTGATGTCCCCATGCTATGCAGCTGCTTCCCACTAGCTATCTGTTTTGCATTTGGTAGTGCCAAATGTAAACTCTCTTGCCACTCTCTCACTTTGTCCCAGCTTACCCTTCCCCCTCCCAGTGTCCTCAAGTCCATTCTCTAGGTCTGAATCTTTATTCCTGTCTTGCCCCTAGGTTCTTCAGAACCAATTTGTTTTTTAAGGTTCCATATATATGTGTTAGCATATGGTATTTGTTTTTCTCTTTCTGACTTACTTCACTCCGTATGACAGGGTCTAAGTCCATCCACCTCACTACAAATAACTCAATTTCATTTCTTTTTATGGCTGACTAATATTCCATTGTATATATGTGTCACATCTTCTTTAACCATTCATCTGTTTATGGACACTAAGGTTGCTTCCATGTCCTGGCTATTGTAAATAGAGCTGAAATAGACATTTTGGTACATGACTTTTTTTGAATTATGGTTTTCCCAGGGAATATGCCCAGAAGTGGGATTGCTGGGTCATATGGTAGTTCTATTTTTAGTTTTTTAAGGAACCTCCATACTGTTCTCCATAGTGGCTGTATCAATTTACATTCCCACCAACAGTGCAAGAGGGTTCACTTTCCACCACATCCTCTCCAGCATTTATTGTTTGTAGATTTTTTGATGATGGCCATTCTGAATGGTGTGAGATGATACCTCATTGTAGTTTCAATTTGCATTTCTCCAATGATTAGTAATGTTGAGCATTCTTTCACGTGTTTACTACTGGAAATCTGTATATCATCTTCGGTGAAATGTCTATTTAGGTCTTCTGCCCATTTTTGGATTGGGTTGTTTGAATTTTTTTAAATATTGAGCTGCATGCGCTGCTTGTAAATTTTGGAGATTAATCCTTTGTCAGGTGCTTCATTTGAAAATATTTTCTCCCATTCTGAAGGTTGTCTTTTCATCTTGTTTAGGTTTTCCTTTGTTGTGAAAAAGCTTTTAAGTTTTATTAGGTCTCTTTTTTTGTTTGTTTTGTTTTACTTTCCTTTTCTCTAGGAGGTTGGTCAAAAAGGATCTTGCTGTGATGTATGTCATAGAGTGTTCTGCCTATGTTTTCCTCTAAGAGTTTTGTACAGTCTGGCCTTACATTTAGATCTTTAATCCATTTTGAGTTTATTTTGGTGTATGGTGTTAGGGAGTGTTCTAATTTCATTCTACCTGTAGCTGTCCAGTTTACCCAGCACCACTTATTGAAGAGGCTGTCTTTTTGCCATTGTATATTCTTGCCTCCTTTATCAAAGATAAGGTGACCATATGTGCATGGGTTTTTCCACTCTGTTCCACTGACCTATATTTCTGTTTTTGGGCCAGTTCCATACTGTCTTGATTACTGTAGCTTTGTAGTATAATCTGAAATCCAGGAGCCAAATTCCTCCAGCTCCATTTTTCTTTCTCAAGATTGCTTTGCCTTTTGGGGGATCTTTTGTGTTTCCATACAAATTGTGAAAATTTTTGTTCTAGTTTATTGAAAAATGCCATTGGTAGTTTGATAGGGATTGCATTGAACCTGTAGATTGCTTTGGGTAATATAGTCATTTTCACAAAGTTGATTCTTCCAATCCAAGAACATGGTATATCTCTCCATCTGTTTGTATCATCTTTAATTGCATCAGTGTCTTATAGCTTTCTGCATACAGGTCTTTTGCCTCCTTATGTAGGTTTATTACTAGGTATTTTATTCTTTTTGTTGCAATGGTAAATGGGAGTGTTTCTTTAATTTCTCTTTCAGATTTTTCATCATTATTGTATAGGAATGCAAGAGATTTCTGTGCATTAATTTTGTATTCTGCTACTTTATCAAACTCATTGATTAGCTCTAGGAGTTTCCTGGTAGCATCTTTAGGATTCTCTATGTATAATATCATGTCATCTGCAAACAGTGACAGCTTTACTTTTTCTTTTCCAATTTGGATTCCTTTTATTTCTTGTTCTTGTCTGATTGCTGTGGCTAAAACTTCCAAAACTATGTTGAAAAATAATGGTGAGAGTGGACAACCTTGTCTTGTACCTGATCTTAGAGAAATGGTTTCAGTTTTTCACCATTGAGAACGATGTTGGCTGTGGTTTTGTCATATATTGCCTTTATTAAAGGTAAGTTCCCTCTATGCCTTCTTTCTGGAGGGTTTTTATCATAAATGGGTGTTGAATTTTGTTGAAACCTTTTTCTTCATCTATTGAGATGATCATATGTTTTTTCTCCTTCAATTTGTTAATATGGTTTATCACATTGATTGATTTGCGTATATTGAAGAATTCTTGCATTCCTGGGTTAAATCCCACTTGATCATGGTGTATGATCCTTTTAAAGTGCTGTTGGATTCTGTTTGCTAGTATTTTGTTGAGGATTTTTGCTTCTATGTTCATCAGTGATATTGGCTTGTAGTTTTCTTTCTTTTTAACATCTTTGTCTGGTTTTCATATCAGGGTGGTGTTGGCCTCGTAGAATAAGTTTGGGAGTGTTCCTCCCTCTGCTATATTTTGGAAGAGTTTGAGAAGGATAGGTGTTAGCTTTTCTCTTAATCTTTGATAGAATTTGGCTGTGAAGCCATCTGGTCCTGTGCTTTTGTTCGTTGGAAGATTTTTAATAAGAGTCTTAATTAAAGTGCCTGTAATTGGTCTGCTTATATTTTCTGTTTCTTCCTGGTTCAGTCTCAGACACTTGTGCTTTTCTAAGAATTTGTCCATTTCTTCCAGGTTGTCCATTTTATTGACATATTGTTGCTTTTAGTAGTCTCTCACAATCCTTTTTATTTCTGCAGTGTCAGTTTTTACTTCTTTTTCATTTCTAATTCTATTGATTTGAGTATTCTGCCTATTTTTCTTAATGAGTCTGGCTAATGATTTATCAATTCTGTTTATCTTCTGTTGGTGTGTTTAATATTGTCCCAGAGGTCTCTAAAGCTGTCCTCAATTATTTTCATTCTTTTTTCTTTATTCTTCTCTGTGGTAGTTATTTCCACTATTTTATCTTCCAGGTACTTATCCGTTCTTCTGCCTCAGTTATTCTGCTATTGATTCCTTCTAGAGAATTTTTCATTTCATTTATTGTGTTGTGCATCATTGTTTGTTTGCTCTTTAGTTATTCTAGGTCTTTGTGAAATGTTTCTTGTATTTTCTGCATTCTACTTCCATGATTTTGAATCATCTTTACTATCATTACTCTGAATTTTTTTTCAGGTAGACTGCCTATTTCCTCTTCATTTGTTTAGTCTGGTGGGTTTTTCCCTTTCTCCTTTGTCTGCTGTGTGTTTCTCTGTCTTCTCATTTTGCTTAACTTACTGTGTTTGTGGTCTCCTTTTCACAGACTGCAGGTTCGTATTTCCCATTGTTTTTTGGTGCCTGCCCCCAGTGGCTAAGGTTGGTTCAGTGGCTTGTGTAGGCTTCCTGGTGGAGGGGACTGTGTCTGTGTTCTCGTGGATGAGGCTGGATCTTGTCTTTCTGGTGGGCAGGACGACAACTGGTTTTGTATTTTGGGGCACCTGTGACCTTATTATGATATTAGGGGGCCTCTCTGCTAATGGATGGGGTTGTGTTCCTGTCTTGCTAGTTGTTTGGCATAGGGTGTCCAGCACTGTAGCTTGCTGATCATTCAGTGGAGCTGGGTCTTAGCGTTTAGATTGATATCTCTGAGAGAGCTTTCACCATTTGATATTACATGGAGCCGGGAGGTCTCTGGTGGATCAATGTCCTGAACTCAGCTCTCCCCCCTCAGAGTCACAGGCCTGACACCAAGACCCTGTCAGTCACACATCTCAGAAGAAAGTGGAGAAAGAAACAAAGAAAGACAGAAATCATAATATAAAGTTTTTAAAGTAAGACATTTAAAAAAAATATTAAATATAAAAAAAATAAAAAGTAATAAATAAAGGAAAAAAGAAAGAAGTGAGCAGCCAAACCAACAAAACAAATCCACCAATGCTAACATGTGTTAAAAACTATAGTAAGAAAAATAAAATAAAACAAAATAAAACGGACAGGCAGAACCCTAAGACAAATGGTGAAAGCAAAGCTATACAGACAAAATCACACAAAGAAGCAAACACATACACACTCAGAAAAAGAGAAAAAGGGGAAAAATATATATATCTATACATTAAAAGAAAGGAAGAGAGCAACCAAATCAATAAACAAATCTACCAATCATAATAAACTCTAAATACTAAACTAAGATAAACATAAGACCAGAAACAAATTAGATATAGAAAGCAAACCCCAAGTCTACAGTTGCTCCCACAGCCCACAGCCTCAATTTTGGGATGATTTGTTGTCTATTCAGGTATTCCAGAGATGCTGGGTACATCAAGTTGATTGTGGAGATTTAATCCACTGCTCCTGAGGCTGCTGGGAGAAATTTCCCTTTCTTTTCTTTGGTCACACAGCTCCTGGGGTTCAGCTTTGCATTTGGTCCCTCCTCTTCATGTATGTCACTTGAGGGTATCTTTTCTTCGCTCAGACACAATGGGGTTAAAGGAGCAGCTGATTAGGTGGCTCTGGCTCAATCAGGCAGGAGGGAGGGAGGGGTATGTAATGTGGCGTGAGCCTGCGGAGGCAGAAGCAGGCATATTTCAACCACCTGAGGCAGTCCATGTGTTCTCCTGGGGAAGTTGTCCCCGGATCACGGCACCCTGGCAGTGGTGGGATACACATGCTCCCAGGAGGGTAGTTGTGGATAGTGTCCTATGCTTGCACACAGGCTTCCTGGTGGCTGCAGTAGCAGCCTTAGCATTTCATGTCCATCTCTGGTGTCCACGCTGATAGCTGCAGCTTGTGACAGTCTCTGGAGCTCATTTAGGTGGTGCTCTGAATCCCCTCTCCTTGGACACCCCCAAACAATGGTCCCTTGCCTCTTAGGCAGTTCCAGACATTTTCTCAGACTCCCTCTCGGCTAGCTGTGGCACACTAGCCCGCTTCAGGCTGTGTTCATGCAACCAACCCCAGTCTTCTCCTTGGGATCTGACCTCCGAATCCTGAGCCTCAGCTCCCAGCCCCCACCCGGCCTGGAGGGTGGGTAGACAAAGATCTCAGGCTGGTGAGTGCTGGTCGGCACTGATCCTCTGTACGGGAATTTCTCTGCTTTGCTCTCTGCACCCCTGTTGCTGTGCTCTCCTCCGTGTCTCGGAAGCTTCCTGCCCCCTGTCCCCCACTCCCCCCTCCCCACACCTCTGTCTCCGTCAGTGAAGGGGCTCCCTGGTGTGTGGAAACTTTTCCTCCTTCATAGCTCCCTCCCCAAGGTGCAGGTCCCATCCCTATTTTTTTGTTTTGTTTTGTTTGTTTGTTTGTTTTGTGGTACACGGGCCTCCCACTGTTGTGGCCTCTCCCGTTGCAGAGCACAGGCTCCGGATGCGCAGGCTCAGCGGCCATGGCTCACGGGCCCAGCCGCTCCACGGCATGTGGGATCTTCCCGGACTGGGGCACGAAATTGTGTCCCCTGCATTGGCAGGCGGACTCTCAACCACTGTGCCACCAGGGAAGCCCCCATCCCTATTCTTTTGTCTCTGTTTTTCCTTTTTCCTTTTGCCCTACCCAGGTACTTGGGGAGTTGCCTTTTGGGAAGTCTTAGGTCTTCTGCCAGCATTCAGCAGTTGTTCTATAGGAGTTGTTCCACATGTAGATGTATTTCTGACGTATTTGTGGGGAGGAAGGTGATCTCCACGTCTTACTCCTCCACCATCTTGAAGGTCTCCCTCCAACACTGGTCATTTTGGGGATCACTGTTGTCATCTGGCTTTGGGAGAGGGGAAAGGGAGTGTCAGAACGACATCTCTACCATTTACTTTCAGTCTCAAAGTAACTGAACATGGTGGGTTATTTGCTTAACAGTATATTGGTTCCTCTATATTTCTACCTCCCCTCCATGAATCATGTGGATAAATTTGTAAAACACTAAGCAGACCTTGGGGGAACAAGAATATTGCTTGAGACTCCGCTCCCACCCTCATCTATACTCTAGTACAATAATCCAGGTCATTTTCGAAGTGAATAAATGCAGAATATACCCACAGCCTTTCTAACTCTCCTTGGCATGCCCTTGTTTTTTTTTGCACAGAGAAGTCTTCAAAGAGATCTCCTTCTAGAATACTAGATCAGAAGGGGTGCCAACGTCCTCCATTAAATATCCTCTACTCTTCTCCATCTCCCAATCTTTGGTCCCTAAGGATGAGATTGGAACAGTATAGTCACACTTAACTCCATCATCCTTAATGCTCCACAACACTTGGGTTACAAGCTTCATATTTCATTAAGCAATGACTTTCAAACATTTTCTAATTGATGTTGATATATGGTAAACCAGAACGTGTGTGTGTGTGTGTGCACGTGTGTTATCAAATTGAAACAAAGCTTTTATAAGCAATCTTGCCTTTACTCTCTATTTTTCTACCTTTGTCTATTTCACTTAAAAAAATTTAGTTACAACCAGAAAATTGATTTCAAGATCAATTGATGAGTCTCTACCATGGTTTAGAAAGTCACACCATCCTACTACCATAGAGCAAGAAGGTTCATAGTTTAGCTCTAATTAGAACAAACTCTACTATATAATCGACCAGCAGATTTAGATCTTGGTTTGTATATGAGGTTTAAGGAAATTTTTTAAAATCATTCTTAAAAAATCCTCAACACCTGGCTTTCACAGACATTATCTTGCTAAAAGAGGGAATATAAAAGTATTAAGATCTAGCTTGAGACTCAAAATATCTATCCCAAGTCAGTGGTCTACAAACTTTTTCTTAAAGGTCCAGATGGTAAATACTTTAGGCTTTGTAGGCCATACAATCTCTTTTGTAGCTATTCACTTCTGCCCTTGTATCATGAACATAGCCATAGACAATATGTAAAAAAATGACTGACTGTGGCCCCATATTCTAATAAAACTGCATTTGACAAAATAGGTGGTAATTTCCCTATTATTGTTCTAAATAAAAGTATCTTATTTTTTTCTCTCATAACAGTATATTCTCCAGGAGTTGTTGCACATGTAGATGTATTTCTGATGTATTTGTGGGGAGGAAATTGATCCCCACATCTTACTCCTCCACCATCTTGAAGGTCTCTCCTCAGTTTATTTTTAAATTATTGTAATATAAGTAATTTTTGTAAGAATTATTTATGGAAAAGTATAGTTTCACATATTTTTCCCACAGCTTTAAATCTTGAAAGAAAACATCTTTTGTTTTACTTATTTCTTTTAAAAAATTACATTTTTAAAAATACTCATCTGAGCAAGGCACCCATCTGTTCTTTTGGAACCATGTCCATCTAATTGAAGGTAACTTAATTGAAACTTTAGATCTATCTCTAGAGTAGAGTTCTATGAATTTAATGAATAGACTTTGGAGACCATAATATCATTAAAATATTATAATATTAAAATCTTTTTAAAAAATCCATCTTCTGGGACTCCCAAATCCTATTGGCAAGCATTGATTACTAAATAATAAGTAAGAGAGGATTAGTTGCATCTGAATTAACTCTTGTTTTCTGAGAATGCCAGAAATGATACTGATTCCATTTACTTGTCTCTAGCAATTGAAAAAAAAAAAAAAGGCGCTAGAAACAAGGTGAACAGTGAGATTTAAACTAGTAAATAGAAATACATCCCAACAGAAACCAGATAGCAGGCAGGAGAGAAAAACTAATAAGACGATCTTGCTTCCTTTTTACAAAGAGTTCAGCTTAATAGGCATGTTTTCATTGACCTTCCTTAATAATTACCACTTTGCTAGGAGAATGACTTGAATTTTAGGTGTATTCATCCATGTCATCAAAAATGGTGTCATTATGAGAGATGGGGTTAACTTACACAGGCGATAAAAGCATAAGGAAAACATCTCCTCCATAGTAGTATATTTAAATAGTTTTGGGTCTGAAACTCACAGTATTGTTTAAGTCGCTAGAATTTTAAATTTGCCCTTGTAAACCAAACAGTTTTTACTAACTACTGCATGCCAGAGCATAGGTTTCTCACTGCATATAAATCAGGCTTTTTTGGAAGCTGCATTAACCCTTTCAAGAATCTAAAATTACAAGGACTTATTAATTAATTCATATGTTGATGGTAGCTGTCAGATAAAGCATAAAATACAGAGGCAACTACCTTAAAACAAAAGAGAGAAACTGGCACATTTGACCCAACAATGCAGTAGAATAAAAAAAAAAAAAAAGGCCAAAAGGAGAAACCTAGGAGAGATAAAAGAAATTTAATAGATGCTGAGGTGTAGGTTTTTTAGAATACTCACTGTTTACATAATTTAAAATTATAAAGAGATGATTACTTAAACATAGATTTTAATTTCAATAAAAGTGTCTCTGGTTTAAAAAATTCCCTTAAGGGGAAAATATTCTGACCTCCATGTTTCAGTGGATATATGTCAAGTAGGATTTATTTATTTTATTGAAAATGGTACCCTCAATAATAAATAGAGAGCTTCAGAATTTTATATAAATATGGTATTTAACAGATAGATCTGATGTTACTTTAAATACTGTGTATCTCATAGCAAAAGAGAGCTATTATGTATAACTTTGTTTAGGTCCTGGGATCATTCTGAAAACTGACGAGACACTCTCATAAATGAATTGAGTAATTTGTAAGGGGTGGTCATTCTTATTATAGCTTACCAATAGTATTTGATACCTTTTAAATTTCATCTTCCTTTATATCAATGGTAGCATTCTGTTCAAATTCAGAAGTGTGACTATTGAGTGTATTCTCAAGGAATAGAGCATGTAAGAATATACTAGGACCTCAGAGTCTTGATCCTCCAGGGGCATAAGGAACTTGATGAGGCAAACAGATTAAAAAATAAGAGTCAGGGAGCAACACTAGAGTATATAATGCAATTGGAAAATCGTGGCATAGTCTTTGTCCAAAATAGAAATGAGTATTTTGGAGAATATTTTCATTATTTTTTTATTCTTCTTGAGATCCAGAATAAATTTTGAAAGGTTTCTGAGATTCAACATCTACTACCTTATTTGTGGCCATGTTCCTTGCCTTGTAGGAGTGTTTATTACTTCTCTTCTAGATACATATAATGATGTTCTTTCTTCCAGACCTTCCCTCTCCTGGCCTTCTAGAATCCTTTAAGCTTTCTGATATGTGATCATATGCAATCTTATGGTTGGTTAATAGTAATAGCAAATTTGAGAAAGCAGGAAGGGAGATAAAGTAGATGTAGAAAGAAAAAAATAGTTTTCTAATGTAGAACTATAAAATTCAGGATTTATATTGTTAATATACAATATCAATTGAATCAACATACATTAAGTCTTTCTTTAGTTTAGGAGAAGTGGGGTGAGACGCAAGCAGAATGGGGTAGGACTGGAGTTGGAATGATGGTGCCAGAGCTATGACAGGTTCTTTGTGCTCTGTTGGAGATAATCCTGGTCGGAGCCCAAACGCTAGATACCTGTACCAGAAGTAATGCTGATTTGAATACTACTTGCTCTGTGACCAAGCAGATTTTTAGGCTATAAATGTTGTTCAGTACTGCTCAGTCAAGCTCCTAAGTATTTCAAGAATCTTCTGAGATGTACAATAAATTGCTCAAATACCTATATTAGTGTTCCATTACCCGTTAAAATAAATTCGGTCTGTTATTCAGAGCTTTTCCATTTTTTTTACATTCTAGCCAGTTTTTCCCTTGTTACTTTGTTTTTAGGCACTGTAATATACATCTTTTGACCTACAAATCTGCTCTCTTATCACCCTGTGAAACGCACATTTCTGTGTGGTAATCACTTCACTTTCTAATCTCTTTACCTAGATCACCCTATCCCTGCTCTCCACTGTCTGTTGAAACCCTGATCATCTCTTGAATTGCAAATCAAGCACCACTTCTTCTAAAAAGCCTTTCACCGTATTACAATCTACACTTTTCTCTGTTTTTCTGTTTGACATTCATATAACATAGTTCAAAATGTAACGAATCATGAATTATTTCTCTTATGGTGGTTTCAAATCAAGTTTCTAGTTTCTAATGAAATTGTAAACTCCTTGGTAAAGAGATACAGCCTTCCAGACTGGAGAATTTTAGAGGTGGGTAAACGTGGGTTCATTTACCACAAACCTTTTCTTGAGACAACACCTGTTCCACAACATTCTTTCGAAGATGCCTTTGCTTGAAAACTTCCAATTCACAAAGTTGATGTTTAGTTCATTCTTACCTTATGAATGATTGAATATAATTCCTTTAACTGCTGGATTACACACATCTACTACTTCCAATGAATTTGAGCTGTCTTTACTCTGGTGGGGCATTTGAGTTATATTGTTTTTCTTTGATAGGTATGTCAGAGTCCTTTTCTCAAAAAAACAAAAATATAAACAAAAACAAAAACTTGTTCCATTTAGTATAGAATTGAGTTGCAGAGCCAGTTCTCCTGAGCGTAACTGTTAAGAAAGAGATGGCCCTATTTATCTGTGCCTTCACTTCTAAGCATCTGCTACTACCCCAGGGGATGGCTGCACCTACATTATGGGACTGGGGAAGGGTGGCAGCTAAATTTTGAATGTTAATTTCAGGACACTGTGCCACAGGACACAATTATATTTGTGCCATACGTTCTCAATACGTGGTTTAGATTCTCATTTTTTTTTTTCGGGTGCTTCCGTATCAGATTTCCTTATATCCTTAACATATGTTCCCCTTTAATTTCATTTTTCTTCATCTCAGAGCATTATCTGTGGTTGTCAGTATTTATGCCAGAAAATTCACTCTGGTAGACCTATTATTATGTCCAAAGGGTCACAAACACTTGAAACCATCCCCGAAGGTGTGCAGGTGCATTGAATAGTAAGTGCAAATGCTCCCAGCACTCCAAATACCCAGCTGCAGTTGGATTCAGTTGAATGTGATACAGGACAGTGGTTTCTGGTGTCTGAATGAAGTTGTGGCGATACATTCAGAAGTGTTGTGTGATGTAATTGCACGCCAGAGGATTGGTACTTCTAAGCTGCCACGGTTTGACTATTTGATAGCATTATTATAACCTCCTCTTCAAAATGTGCTCTCTGCCTATCAAAAGCAGATAGAATGGCATTTCACAATTGAGGTAAATTCTGGAAGCCAAGTCAGCAGTACATACACCTAAAAATATATACATTTCTCTCATAGTATTTTTATTCCATGAACTATGTTTCTAAATTATTATTTCTTATGACCAATTATTAGGAAATATTTTAAGTTCCTGGAGTCCAGTACCCAGTGTTTTATCATTATATCACTGCCAACACGTGAACAAGCATGCTCATGAAATGAGCATATTGTAACAAGATACGTGATCTTACATTAAAAAATAAAAGAAGCAAAAACATATCCCACATCTGTGTATTTGTTTATCAGTTATTTGATTAGTAGAACAGCCTAGATCACTGTGCACAAGTGAGAAACATGGGAAATACAAGGCAATAGATGAAAGATCACTTGGCTAAATAAAGTGATTGTACTCTGATGCAACATTTTCCCTTACCCTTCTCTTTTCCTCCCTGAATAAGGGATACACCAAGGTTATTAAAAATTGTGCTAAAATTAAGCCTGGAAGTCATGTGAATACTAGCAGAAGAAATAGCATGTGATAAAATTATAATATTAGGATACTTGTTTCTTTTTATTCCCCGACACAGAGAAAGACGTTTTGAGACAACTTTCCAATGCTGTCTCTAGAAGTAATATTGAAAGTGAAATTTTTACCCCCTCATAGTCAGATAGTGTGAAATCAGAAGGTTTAATTTTAACTAATATGCTAGTAAATGAGACATAGAAATCAAAAATGGAAATAATTTGAATGAATATAGATTGTTAAAGTGCCATTTATATGGAATGACTCACCCTATCATCATAACAAGTGTAAGGGGTTTATAGGATGGTAAAGGGAAGTAAGTGAATAATCATTAACATTGCCAAAAAAAGAGAGAACTGTATGTGGTAGAAAACTGTCAGTTTGCAGGATATTATGAATTATGTCAATTTACTGAAGAAACATTTTATTAAAGTTTTGTTGGACTGTATTCTGATGAGATTTCTATTTTAGTATTGGTGTTTTTTCTCTGATATGTTAGAATATATTTGGATTAGTTGTAATTTGCTGTGCTCATAGAGAAGTGTGTGTACATGTGTAAAATTGTGTGTGTGTGTTTGTGGGCACTGAAGAAAGAAAAAGGCAGTGAAGCAAGCTGTGGTTACAACATTAAAAACTTTCAGTAGAAAACTGGTGTACACGAACTGTCAGTCTAAGGTCCTGGCTTGCCATTGTTTACTGGTAGATAATCTGTGATGGGCGTCAACTTTAAGTTTTGTAGAGTTAATCTCCAGAACATTTGGGCCAGCCATAAATATAGATGGGTGCCAGCTCTCTGCTTTCCCAGACAGCTAATTAGGTGTTATGAAAGCTTACACTGGTGAAAGAAGGTAAAGTAGAAATACAAAAGAAAAGTGAGAACAAATAAAAAATGAACTTCATTTATAGAGCTCTCAACTTGGAAACAACTCCAATTTTAAGGTGCTGTTAGAAACAGGAGCAACCACCACACTAACAGAAGAGCACTATTCCTATTTAAAGCTATTTACAGAGCTGAAATAAAACCATTTTGTTGACAGTCGTAAAGCACAGAAAACTCTCTCAAATAGCCTTCCCCACAACCACAACAATTTAGAACTTCCTCACTGATGTTCTGATTAATGGATTTTGGTTTTCAGATTTCTACGACCCAGACGTTTATTTCTTCATTATAAAAATTAAATCAGATGCATATCTGAAACTCTTATTCTAGAAATAATAAGCATGTTTTCAGATGTACAGATATGTGGGCTCTGGAGGAAACAGGCAATGAAACTAAGGGGAGGAAATCCTTTTATGTTTTCTAATATTTCCCTAAGTGTTAACAAATTAGTTGCTAAGTATCTCTCTTTGGGTTATGTGGTATAATGCTTTGAAGATGGGGAAAATAAGCTTATCTTTTGATTTGTGATAAATTCCTTCCTGAGAGTGAGACAGATTGTAGTAAAGAGATAGATTTACTCTAAAGAAATTTCATGACGTGGCTCCTCGAACTGTGTTTCTTCTGCAGTGAACAGTTCTGAGTCACAACACGCAAGGGTTTTCTCCTGACTTTTCCCAAAATAACTATGTTCAATAGAAGCCCCTTAATCTTTGTTAATCTTTGATGGTTTAAATAGTGTTTTGACTTCAAATTTTAATCTTCTACATTGTAATTATTGGCACCTCTTACCCATCTTGAAATGGCTGTGTACTCTTCATGATGTAGTGACATTACAAGGTTAAAATCACATTGTGGACATTAAGTTCTGGTAACCTTTGTGGAAGATCACTAAAATACAATAATTTGGGAACAGATAATTTAATGTTTTACCTAAATATTTTTTTCCTCACATATATGTAACTTTCACGATGCCTGTTCCTTTGAAGGTATATTTTGGCAAAAAATGTTTGCTTGCCTAATATCTTTAAGTTATAAAACAGTTTAATCTAGGTTAAAAAAAAGAGAGAGAGCTTTCAGATTTATTGGCTAATATGAATTTGCAGATTTCATACATCTTTATGTCTAAATCAACTTGAATTATATAAAATTCTAAAATCAGTAGTCAAGTTGTTTAACCAGTCGAGGTTTCACACTCATAGTTGAAGGGCATAGGGAAAGATTAAAAGGTTGTTTACTGGTGATTTTAAATAAAAAGATTTATACATACATGTAAATTATATACAAGGTTTTATATTTATAAATATATTTATATATATGTTTTATATATATCTACTATCCTTTATATTACAAATATATAACTTTCCTGTGTGTTTTATTCATTCATCTGTATTTCTCTTATGTTAGTTACTGATTTTTAATTTTCAGGAATGCATTGGACATGCATTTAAGTTTTCAAATTTTGTTTGGACTATTTCCTGGAGAAAGCTCAATTTTATTACACACATGCAAATAAAGATCTATACGTGTGTGTGTGTGTGTGCATGTATAGTTTATGGTGGCAGCTGAACTGCAAGTACTTACAGTAATTTAAGTGATTATATCTTTTGGAAAAGATCATATAAATTAAGATGCAAAATTGAACTAATTAAGATGACTGTGTTTATATCCCTCCCCTTGGGAGCTTTTATAATAGTCAGAAGTGACTATAGTAGTATAGAAAATGATTCTTAATGTTAAACAAGTATTTAAATTTCTGATTGTCACATGATCCTTCAGGGAATTTTACACTTAAAAGATTAGACACTGTAAACTTTCTCTATATACAGAACTGCCCAGATTTCTAGCTGTCGGACTTCAGAGTTGTTTTCACTTTGCAATATAAATATGCTTATCTCTCAGTTTCTCTCATCTATATATCATTTGGATTATCCCATCTTTCTTGGCAAGAGGTGCATTCTGTGAAAGGGTTATTATGTTATACTAAGGAAAGGACAAAAATGAGGGTAAATAATTTATTTGTAATCCCAGATTGGTCCAGAAGAAAAAATGAATCTTGGATCAAGCATCTCTAAATTTGTTTTCTGCCCAGGATCCCTAAATTTGTTTTTTGATACAAATATGTAATCTATGCAAATAGTGGCTGTCTGTATAATTTGCTTCTTTTTCATTTTTATAGTTCATAATTCAACATATCTGTTTCGGGATTCGTTTTCCCTAAGGTACAGAAAGAAGCTATTATCTACCTTTATAGTCCTAGGGCTTGAGAAAATCCTCCACACTATTATTCTTTATTATACACACTTAGTTTATTGAGTGGATTTTTAAAAATATAATAGAAGGTACACATAGCAGAAATCCTCCCAATACGACTCCCGTTCCTTTAAGCCCCTCCTCCCTCACTCCTCCCTCCATCCTTCCCTCTCTCCTCTCACTTTGGTTTCCTTCTCGCCTCTCTTTTTCTTTCATTTTTTCCATTTTGTCTACTTTTTTGGTCTAGTTAGTAATTCATTATGTACTACCTATGTCTCTTTTATGTGTCTACCTAGTCATCTATTTATTTATGTCACTTCAGAAATAATTCTACTCTCTCAAAAATTCTTATTTGACCCTTGGCAATTATAGTTCATCTTATGTTCTTAGTTTCTGCAGCTTGTACAGAAGGGTCCATTTGATTTTCTTCACTGTCTCTGAAATGCTGCTGTCAAAATTACAGTCTAATGACAAGGTGAACAGCTTATAATGTGTCGTAATCAATACTCAAAATTTGCTCCCTAGGATGTGACATGAAGTCAAGTAAAAAAAAGCTGCAGAGTTTCAGTAGTGAAGTGCAAACAATAATTTTATGTTGATGGTTTCAAATTCAAGGTCAATTTACACTTTTATAAATCTGCATTATTCTGTACTGTTCACTCTATTCTTAAATTCATATTGAATTCATTCAAAGCTGGGCTATCAAAATTGCTGAAATTGAGACCAGTCAATATTGAAAAATAAAATTATGTTAGTGTCTTTCAAAGAGAGTGTATGAGTTGTAAATGAAGTTTTTAAAAATCACAAATCTAAAAGATACAAAAATATTAGCAAGTGAAATAGATAGTAAAGTTTTCTACTGTATTTTTTAAGGATAAGATTAGTTGAATGAAATGATATGTATTTTTTTTTCTAACACTTACTGACACAGGCATAATATTGAAGATTCACTTTCAGAAGAGGTAATGAAAACAGATACCTGATATTAAACTTTTCTGATATCCTGTTGTTTAAATTCTGCTCTACTTTAAATCTGCACAGGGAGGCTTCTAGAAAATTTTAAATGCCTAGATTTTTTTGCTTCTGTTTGTGTCCATCTGTCTGACAACCTTTCAAATCATAGATAGTATTTGAGTCTGTGTGTAGATAGTTCAGTTTGAGACTACATTTCAGCATTGTTGCCTGTATTACATAATAAACTTAACATATTTTATTCACTCCTAGGTAAATATATGTTTAAAAGTAAGACAAAATTAAAATAGAGACAAACCACGTAGATACTTCTTTTTAACATTTCAAGTGTGAATAATGATACATGCTATGAAATACCACAGAATTTTTGTTCTGTCAAAACACCATTTTGATTCTTTTCTAAAAGAGTTTAGTTTCATAAGAAATTATTTTATCCTAAAACCTTTTGAGATAATTAAGGTGTGGTTTATTTTTTTTCTTTTTGTATAAGGAATTTTTTGTGTGTTTTAAGTACAGACTCAGATTTTGTATATGACTTTGAAAAGTAACTGTATAAATTTATCAGCACTATTAAATTTGCTGCTTTTTCCCTTGCACACAGGACACTATACATTATGGAGATCCTCTCGCATCAATTAAATGGCAATCCCAAGTGTTCCCAAATGAGTAGGGAATTCTATTCCCATCACATAGATTTAAGCTGTAAATATCCTCTCCTGAAAAAAAGGTCCCTGATTTAAAAAGGATCATTAAACATAAGGAAAATAATGATTTGTAGATGAAAGGGACAACTGGGAAGATATAGTTCAAAGTTATCTTTTAAAATATTGAGTTCATGGACATATGCAGCTGTTGTCATAATGAAGGAATTTTCTTTCATATTTTCTTGTTCAGCATCTTTGAAATAGTGATCGTTAAACAGTACTTTATTTAGATTATTTACATGCTTATCACAAAAGAGAGAAGCAAAAATTCTCACAGAAATCATTATCATTTAGAATTGAAATCATGATTTGTCATTCATTCTGAACTATATCTGTTTACAAAATACATTTTCACCTACTTACACCAAAAACAAAAAGCTGAAGTGAAGAAAACTGATTACATGATCCATACGCAAATCTACTACAATAGCAATGTGCACTTTTTGACAAGCTTATTCATAACACGTTCAGATAGAAAATTCCATTTGCTACTCTTCAGTAGGAAAAGCAGGCTTTTAAAGGAAAACCTTATTTCATGACTGTCACCAAAATAACAATTACAAGCAAAATAGGGATAAAAAATAAAAAAAAAAATAGCAGCTTAGGACTTTTTATGGAAGTTTGTGATTCAGGTTTTGCACTGTTATTTGATTTCAAAAATTAAACCTGGTAATCCTTTTTGAAGTTCCCTGTTTCCAGGATGGGTTACACAGAACAAAGACTAACTGATATCCCCAGGAGATTAGTTTACAGTGATATTGTACTCTACTGAGAATGATTCTCCAGTGGCCACTTTTACTTCTACCCAGACTATGGAAATTTGTTAATACCTAGAGAATAGGCTTAAATAAAACCGTTGTCTCAACCAGCAGGTTTATGCAACCATCCCGAAACGTTTTAATTATTGTTTTCTTTTCCTTTTTAATTTAGAGATCAGAGGTCAAGCAAACCCAGGGAGAGCTGATCGCAGCCTTTGTAGAACTGTAAAGGCATCCCTAATGATTGGATTTGCTGTCCTCTCTTTTGTTTTGCAGAACCAGAAGAGTGTGTTAATTGCACAGATGAATGCCGAGTGCTTGGTCATTCTGACAGGTGTTGGATGCCACAGTTCCCTGCAACCAATCAGGCTGAAAACGCAGATTACCGCACAAATCTCTTTGTACCCACAGTTGAAGCTAATGTTGAGACTGAGACTTACGAAACTGTGAATCCCACTGGGAAAAAGACTTTTTGTACATTTGGAAAAGACAAGCGAGAGCACACGATTCTCATTGCCAATGTGAAACCTTATTTAAAAGCCAAACGTGCCCTGAGCCCTCTCCTCCAAGAGGTCCCCTCAGCATCAAGCAGCCCAACCAAGGCATGCATCGAGCCTTGCACCTCAACGAAAGGCTCCCTGGATGGTTGCGAAGCAAAGCCAGGGGCTCTGGCCGAGGCGAGCAGCCAGTACTTGCCCACTGACAGTCAGTATCTGTCCCCCAGCAAGCAACCGAGAGACCCTCCCTTCCTGGCTTCTGAGCAGATGGCAAGGGTCTTCGCCGATGTGCATTCGAGAGCCAGCCGGGATTCCAGTGAGATGGGCGCTGTCCTGGAGCAGCTTGACCACTCTAACAGAGATCTGACGAGAGAGCCGGTGGATGCAGAGGAAGTCGTGAGAGAAATCGACAAGCTTCTGCAGGACTGCCGGGGAAATGACCCTGTGGCTGTGAGAAAGTGAAAAAAAAAAAAAAAGCATTGGCATTTTCTTGTCTCTTCTGTTGATTTAAAAATGACCCCTCCTGGTGAAAACCCCATTTTACAGGGATAAAGAAAGACCGATGCTGCTTTAAGGCTTTTAGTGAACATCTGAAGTGCCCACAAGTATGTTCTTTTCACTGCTGTTTCTTTTTCAGAAATAACAATGGCTTTGTTTTGACCAAACTTATATTAGGACAGAATTAACGATGTTCAAAGAGGAAAGAAAAACAGAGAAGAAAAAAGAGAGAAGAAAAAGGAGGATGAGGAGGCAAGTTACCTTGTGACTATCTGTTAGGAAGGTATGCAGTGTGAGAATGGAAGTTTTTTCTCATTGCTCTAAGACTGTCCTCCGTGATTTATTCTGACGTAACTGTTTACCTATAAACCCCATACAAAGCAGGGTCATAATTTGTGATCTGTGGTAGAATTTCTAGCAGTCACCACAGGCTTCTACTGAAAGTCCTGAAACGACCTTGCAGTAGTCCAAGCTACACCAAACATTAACACATATTTGTGGTAAACATTTCTGTATAAAGTTACCTGCCACGCATAGAAACACAGAAAACATTCCATAACATTAGTCAAAAAAAATTAAAAACTGAGTCATTTGTAAAACACCTCATATCGTATAAAAGTTCAATGTAAAAGGGTATAGTCCATTTTGTCCTGCACACACGTAGACTAATTCACTTCATGAAAGAAGAAAATTTAAAGGTTTAAAATGCCTCTTTAGCATTTTAGTGTCCAACAAATGTATAAATAATGATGGATATGTTTTAAATTTGACCTAGAAATGTTCTGAAAAATAGTTACCATTGAGTAATGATATTCAGAGACAATTAACATGAATGATATGTTTTATTCATTTGTGGACACTAAAATAGCTCAGGAACGTGAAAACGTCTTAGACATACACAAATCACATGACCATTTAAATGTGCAAATGTAAGAAGATTCAATGTGTTTACATCAAATGACATATTTTTATTGATTTATTGCAGATTCAGTGCATATGAGCCAAATTGTTGAGTGTATAAGAGCTATATTGTGTATTTTATTAAATTAATATATAGTTGTGTTGCAAAAATATTTGGGCTTATATTGTAAATGGCAAGTGTTGCCTTGGTAGCTGTCGAACTCTATGAGTTTTGTTTTTTCCTGCTTCCATTTCCCCATGGAGTGTTGGAAGCAGTGCCTCAGAGCAAAGTCTCTTGTTTAATGTAGAGTCTACCAAGTACTACAGTACATAATCTGTTCAAAATGTGTTTGAGTGAGCTGATGGAGCTAACTGAAAGGTCAAAAAATACATCTGTCAGTCATGGTTATGTACAAGTCCTTCATGGAAGCTTTTATTAAAGTCATGCTAAATTACAAGAATTACATTTGTACCAATACCTGAAACTTCTTCATGTTTTTTCAATAGCATACAGCTGCTGCCTATGTAGATATCATATTGTTGATTGGTTCTCAAAAGTATCTTAAGTGGTTCAAGATGTGTGTCCCCATTATATTTCAAAACCATGCAAAATGCTTTAATGCATGTGTGGTACCACCACTGGTTACTTGCATTGTGTAGTGTTTTACAAGAGGTCTGGGTCTTAACAAAAAGTTTGCCTTTTTTTCCGCACTCTTCTGCCTCTTTTTACTGGTGTCCCTTGAGAACAATACACTGTCTATTCCTTCATTTTCTTGCACCTTTCCTTGTGACATTTAGCGTGTTTCAAACTTACTTTCATATGAGGCTAGGAAACCTCAAATTTCAGGAATTGGGAAAAATAAAATTAGCACTTGCTGAAGTAGCAGTAGATGGGAAAATGCCTTGATTGACATTTTCCTTCAGCGTTTAAAATTTTTTGCATTTTACAGCTTCATGACAAACAGTTTCCAGCCCATACCTTAGAAAATGCGGTGCTGAGTTAAATAAAGGTTGTTTGTGCACGGGAGCAGAAAAATGCATTATTTGCAAACTGGTGGAGAATTCTGTGCCTTCTTTCCTGGCCACCAAGCCAGTGTAGAAACAACATAAATGTCATAAAATCCTTATATTAAAAATAAAAACAAAAGCAAAAACAAACACTGAAGTGAATTCAGCTTTGTAATTTTAAACCTCGAAAAATCCAACTGAAAATATTTCCATCAAATGCTGTCAAGATTTTAGACTGTACCTCGTTTGCAAAACTGCTTTGAAAGGGAAGAATGGACAACTCCCATCAGCCTTATTCTCTTGAGAACTGTATTTGGTTCCCAGTAACAGCCTTTCCAAAGCTCTACTCTTGGTTTTTATTATTTGTAAATGTTTAAGTCAGAAAAGAAGGGATCTTGTACATGTGAAACCTAATTGACTCTCTATATTTTGGACAATTTATGTATATGAAATGTGTTGTCTCTATTATATGATGTTATTTTTTGCCAGGAGACTACAGGTTGATTTAGCTTGATAGCTGAAATTTGATGGAAAACTGATTTCCATTTAGTCTTACCAAGTGTTCCCTCTCTCTTACTAGACAGATAGCCAAGTAGTAAAATCTAAGGCAGTATGTAAATGAAATCAACAAAGAGAGTAGGATTTATTTTTAAAATGTTCTTAATGCTGAGTAACCAGTTGTTCAATTTATTATATGTGTCTGAAGACATTAAAACACTATCAGATTTTAAGAACTGGTTGTGCCAATGTGTGAGGGATTACCTTTAGGCTCTCTGTCACCAGTGATTTACTAGTGTTAGCTGTTTAACACATTATATGTATTTAGTAGTGATTATTTATTTACAAGTTGGTGGTAATTCAGCAGTCAGGACGCTAAGCTTTTATAGTTGAGTTGAGGGAATCTTGCTTTTATTCATTTGGCTGGCAACTGCCTTTACCACAGACCTCTGGTGCTCAGCTTCCTTGGAAGTCTACGAGATACCAAAATTACCCCTTTGGGGAGCAACTTGCTCTAAGGGGTGATGCATGATCAAACAGTGATATTTCAAGGTGTTTTTATCACAATTCAGAATGTGAAAAAATTATCTTAATTCACATCTTCCAATTACTAACCCTTCATAAAAATCCCACACATTCAAAAGGAATAATAATATTGAATACTTTGTCTTTTAGGTCCTTAAATAACTGAAGTTAAGCACAGAAAAAGGATTTATAGAAATTTTCATAAGAAAGTTAAAGTTCTAAAAACTGTTTACTGATGAACTAAAAACACAATATCAGTAACAAAACAATTTTTTCATTAAATGTTGATGAAAAATATTTTCATCAAAATTAAAAGTAGTGAGAATCAGTTAGTTATACCTATACCAAAGTGAACATTAAAGAGACATATCATGCAATTTCAAAGAATGCTTTCACATTATTTCTTAACCTGACATACTTATCCTTACTGCAGGCAATATGCAAATATTGGCTCACTACTCCATAAATTAATTGAATTCTGGTTTGGAAAATTGACTTGTTTTGTTTTTCAAAATTAGCTGAGATCTTGTAAAACATGACTTCCTTTTAAAGGATCTAGGTACTGCTCAATTTAAAATATGACACCATAAAAAAAGTCATGTAGTAATAGAGCAGTATGCTTTATTACCACCAGGTTAAAAGCTGTTTGTTGCCTAATGGACTAGAAGTTGCTGAGGTCAACAAGTAGACTGAGGTTTGGCATAATATATGCCCACTCATTACTGCCTAATTATATTCTTTTGACAACACAGAGCATTTATCGCACTAATTCAAATGAGAGTTTTGGCTATCAAGATGTGTTGATTCGAAACATAATTGAATGAGACCTGAATAAAGTCTGACTTTCCTGGCCCCAGTGTTTTGCAGGTTGGCTGTTCCCATTTATCAGCCCCATCACTCCATAAGGTTCTTAGCTGCACCAAGTGATTGGTCAACAAGAATAACAACAACAAAGCAGCATACATTGTATGGATTTATCTCAACGCTATTGTTTAATGGCTGTGTTTAATGTGACCTATCTGGAAAATGAGGACTCCGAATAAAAAGCTATTACTAATAGTGGTGTTGCCTTCCCTTGAATTCATTAATACACTGCGTACTTCAGGGACCCTGATCATAATTATTTTGGAAAGCAACTGTGGCATCACAACTGTTTGTGCTCTAGTTCTTTATTTGCCAATAAAATAAACTTTTGGAAAAATGTATTTAACAATATTGTCACTAGGTCCTCAGTGGGAATGGGTTACCTGGCTTTCAGATAGCTTAGATAAGTTGGTTAGTCAGATAATTGCCATGGAGTCATAGCCTAATGATACTAGTGGCTTTTCATATTTATGATTAGTTTGAAGATAATCTGGTTCAAGACCCTAAAGGACTTCAGAAAAATAATTTTTATAAGACCTCTCATAAGCTTACATGACTAATGAAACCACATATTTATAAATGGCATTTTAAAGTAAATACATGTTTATTGTGGCATCTTAAAATAATAAGCCTCTCTTTCTACCCATTCAACAAATGTTTATTGAATTCCTACTGTGTATTTTCCCTGGGCTATTATGCCCAGGAGTAAACAGTAAACAAGGAATGGTGCCTGGGTCACAGTCTGGAGGGAGAAACAAAGAGGTAAGTTCTAATACACATTACTCTTGCTTGTTTGCATTTTCCTTCAGCTACTCCACACATCCCATATCTCTGCCATATCACACTCAGTGAGCGGCATCTCCTAAATTACAAACCAACATAATATTCTGTCCCTGTCGATCTGACCTTTTTTCTTTTAATTTTACTTTTCTTCTGACAATATAGATTAAATCAAGAAGAGTGCATTGCTTTTCCATATTTAAGAAGATCTTTATGGTCTAGACTTATTGGGGTATACTAAATGGCTTATCTATTCTTTATTTTGCTCATTTATTTGTTAACATGTCTTTCTTTTTCATTGAGCACCACTGAGGTGTCAGGTGGCGTTCAAGGATCTCAAGGGAAAAAGAACTAAGCCAATTACATTTTATCCTCAGAGAATTTATAGCTTGTGCTTAGGTGATATATGCTAACATAAATTGACCTTATATTGTCTGGATACTGTTACCTTTTTACAACAAAAATAATTTAACTTTTAAGAAGAGAAAAACCATATGCCTACCATGACATTCATTGCTTTCAAGTGTGAGAGTCAAACAAGCTGTTAATTGACTCACCTGAACCATCTGACCAGGGCTGAGAGATTAGGGAGTCATGCAAATGAACAACCCTACCTGGCCAGGCTGCAATAAGGACGAAGTCATGAGTGGAACATGTATCACAGGCTTACTCCATGTCAGTGAGCTATTAAATCCCCTCAAATTATGGTATTTTTTAAAATAGATATGCTCAAAAATACAATTATTTGACAATCACAGAGAACAATCATTTGTAGGATATGAAGAGAACAAATTCTTAAACATCACTATAGAGAAATAGAAATAGATATAGAAATAGAAATAGAAATAGATCATTAAGTTGATGGACCATCTTCAAACTCTTCATTAGATCCTTTTGGAGATGGTTGCACATGGTTCACCAAGGAAATATATCATTTTCTGTTCATGTTAGACATTAATAATGCTGGATAATCCACTATACACTAGAGATTAAATTCTCAATATTTATAAAAGAGGGTGCAACTTCTTTCATTATTCCCCCTTTTTAATATTTCAGAAAGTTATCAAAAAGTAACTTAGTTTTTTCAAACTATTTTAGATGTTAATGAGTATCTTATGTACAAAGTTTGATTAAAGGAGGGAAAATTTTAGTGAGATTTTACAAATTTTGTATCACACAGGCTGACCTCCCCCATTAGACAGAATAAGTGTTCTATTTTTGGTCTTACAAATGAAACATTTCACTTTGAGATGAACAACTTATAAGTGATCTATAGCATTCTAATGAACTATATTTTGATTGTGATATATATTTCAAAATCTAGTTTCCTGAAGTTACAATACTCAGTCAAATTACTTCATAATACTTTTCAAAGATTGTCAAAAAACAAACAACCAAGTTTGGAACCCTCTTTTTGTTCAACTTACACAGATTATCATATTTTGTATAAAATATTGGTGTTCAACACTGCTTATATAAAAATTGTTCTTATTTCCCTAAGGGTTTATAGCATCAGGCAGGCCAAATAAAAGAATAATTACACAAGCCTAAATTAATACTGCTAAATTCTGTTTATAGAGAATTTTCCAATTCCCAGAGAACTTTCACAAATTTACAAGGCATTACAGAATTAAGGATTCTGAAGCTCAAGGAGGTCAATGGACTTTTATCCAAGGGCAATGAGCTTGGAAGCCTTAAGCCCACACTTGAACTTAATGACCAGTTCTTCTATTTGTTCCAGATTTTGTAAATTCTGCAATCTTGCCCTATCTAATATCTTGCCTCTCTAATATCTTAAATTTATCATTCCTAAAACATTAAATTATGCCAGTAATGTGCCTTCCCCTTTAAATTGACTGCCACATCATATAATTTAGATCCCCTCTATGTTAATAGTTCATAACAACATTGAATAATTTGAAAATAGAGAATAGGGATTGTAGTCTCCAAGTAAAGAAAAATACATCACAAGAATTGAGCCTCTCTTAAGATTGTCCTCAATTTTTTACTGTCATTTATAAAAATGTTTCACAGCATTGATGGTATGATCTCCAAAATATTCTGAAACAATATTATGGAAGATTTGTTTTTCCATTAACTTGGTATATTCTCACCTGGAAGAAATCCATAGACTTTATTTAATTCCTTTATATTATGAAATTTTGCATATATTAAATCAATAAGATTATTAATTGGCTTCTTAGAAATAATTACATAAACTCTAATAATATTGAAAGGACATTTAAATATTACATTCATATATATATGGATTCATATGCATACATAGAGGCGTGAGAGTCAAATCATTTCAAAAGCCAGTATCACAAAATAAAAGAATTTGAGTAGTAACAATGTGGCTAAGGGATGAAAAACATGTTGTTTTATTTATGACTTACCTCATCCTCATTTGATACCACTGTCATCTTCAATGATCTGATGAAAAAGAGAGATAGCAATTGCTATCATTTTCAGGCTGGTTAATCAAAAGTGAAGTGTTCTGGGGCTTCCCTGGTGGCGCAGTAGTTGGGAGTCCACCTGCCGATGCAGGGGACACGGGTTCGTGCCCCGGTCTGGGAGGATCCCACGTGCCGTGGAGCGGCTGGGCCTGTGAGCCATGGCCGCTGGGCCTGCGCGTCCGGAGCCTGTGCTCCACAGCAGGAGAGACCATAGCAGTGAGAGGTCCGCGAACCCCCCCCCAAAAAAAGTGAAGTGTTCTGCTTCTTCCTGAATTTTGCTTACTCATACATTTTTAAATATCTTTATTTTCAATATACAGAAAACCGACTTGACTTTCAAGAGGTCCAGAAATAAATTTTAATGTACCTTTAGCACTATTTTATGTTTTGAAAATTTAAATTCAAATAGATGATATGAGATATTCATTCATTCATTTTATTGATCAGCTGAATATCTCAACACTATCTCTTTAGCAATATTAAATCATATTTTGATATTATTCCTCCTTACTTTTGCAGTTGGAAGACAATGTCTTCAATATAATAATTTGCTTTGACGGAAGATTTTTGAATTTTTATTTTATTCTTTCCATTATAAATCAGATATATATATATCTTTATAGCATTAATTTTTATAATATTATCTACTGACTTGCACGTGACTAGTCTCTTTATTCTAATCTTAATTTCATAATTTTATCTCAACATCAACTATTATATAGTCTTTCTCATCTATTTGTTTTTCCATTAGATATGTTCATATAGATATAAGTATTTTCCATATGTCTTCATATTTATGGATCAATTATGGAGGTAGTGATGTTTCACCCAATAGTCTCATCAAAATGTTCAAACTGCTTTTATTAACCTATAGGAAAATTAGCTATTTTTTAGGTGTAACCTACATGGAGTGTTAAAATTGACAAAATGCATAATAGAATATAACAGTATAAACAGTGGTAAATAAGTTAGGATGCAGGGTCTTAGTTAAAATCTTTATGCAAGAGTGCCTAGCTACTTCATTGAAAGGTTGAAAAAGTGAAAGTGAATTATCTTACTCTATTATTAGTAATTCCTATGTGTTAAAAAATTCTCATTTTAAAATCTCATCCTGTGAAATGTTTGGCTTTGACTGAAGATAAGAAAAGACCCTTACTTCTGAGATGTGCTTATGATTTCTCAATCTGCCTTTTTTCCCCAAACACCTTGAAAATTCAACTATTGTACGTATTTTATCATTTCTTTCATTTTGGATAACTACCAAAATTTAATCTGTGTTCATAATGCAAAGGAGAAAAAGAAATAAATGAATGGGTCAAAAGTAGCCTCTCTGGTGATTTTCCTTCCCGAGAATGTGACATTTCAATTCAATTCAACATTAATTTATGGAGCATGTATAGTGTTTTTGAATACAATGGAGCATACAGATATTAACAAAATGCAGTCCCTGTCTCTATAGAATTTAAAGTATATTGGGAAATGAAGTTATTTACACAAACACAGTTTGTAGTTGGTACTATGAAAGAAGTACAAGTTGCAGTGGGTAAAAAATGAGAGTGACAGAGAGAGAGAGCAAGTACTTTCAGCAGAGGAAATGAGAGGTGGGGAGGGAATCAGTAACAGCTTCTTGGAGAAGGCAGCATTTGAATTGAGCATTTAAGGTGGGACAGGATTTCGGCAGTGGAGATGTACAGGAAATGTGTTCTGGAAGGAGAGAGAGGCAGTGTGTGCAAATATATTTAAATAAAGTCAAATTATTTTCTGATTAGAAAACTAGAAAGGATTGGGAAGGTGGGTTAGGTCAAGATGGGGATTGTACTGAATGCTGAGTTTATGACGTGTCATGTGAATTTCTATTCCAAGGAGGAAGATACTTGAGGATACCTGAATTAGGCTCACCAGCTGGGAGAGCTCTGTGAAAGGCTTGCCAAGCCGAATGTGAATTCAGGAAAATAACACTAGGACAGCTTGCTGCTGCCTGGTGATCCATTCTTTATAAGATGCTGCCTAATAGCACCTTGTTCTTGGGTCGGGTCCAACCATCTAGGGGCAATGCCAACTTTGCCAAATCTTGCAATTCTCAGCTTCAAGCCCTCAGCAGAGTATTTATGTGTATGTTTCCAACTTCCCAGAAATAATTCTTCCTTTGAAATCTGTAATCATGTTTGAAGCTTTAGGAAGCAAAGAGAGACAAAAGAGAAAGGCGAAGACCAAGAGCATAGATGATTTTCATCCCACGGAAGAGTGGCTTTTTAACATTCCCAGATTTTCCAGTCTAGTATCTGTGTGAATTCTGTTAGGCAGAACAATTCTATTTCTAAATATTTCTGTCTGAGTCCACTCATCCAGGGCCCTCCAGGCTGATATAGGTGTGCTATCTTAATGCTTCTATAATGTTCCATTCCTATCAGAGAGGAGCTTTAAATTATTGATTATTTAGGCACTGAAATAAGGAATAATGGCCTTAGATTAGTGGTTCCCAACTGGGGGCACTTGTGCCCCACAGGGATATTTGGCAGTATATAAAGGCAATTTGGGTTGTTAAGAGGTGGGGGAGTTGGGTTGCTACTGGCATCTGTAGCAACTAAACATCCTGCAGTGCACAATACAGTGCTTCCCCCAACTAACAAAGATTTATTTTGTCAAAAATATCACTAATGTCCAGGTTGAGAAATTCTGCCTTAGAAAGGAGGTGTTTAGGAAAAGAGCAGTGAACAATATTAGGTTTAGGGTAATGGACATTGACTATTAAATGGATTGACATGTTTTCTTCCTGAGTTTTGAGAGGAGTTCTGGAAATTCTCCTAAATTACTTATCATAAGGACTTATTTCCAATTTCTTGTGCGTATATTCTGCTCTGGAGATTGCCAGGACAGTATCTCTTGCAGCTGGGAGTATTATCTCATACTCTAATCAGTACCAGTAACACATATATTGGAAGAATCTCCATGGAATGGAAAGGTGTTGCTTGGGATGGCTGTTTACTCCTCCTGAAGCAGTTGAAAGCTGATTTCCTAAGAAGGGAAGGTAAAACAAAATTCCCTAGCTGTAAAGGAGGGAAGAGTCTGCCTCTGGGACTATCTCAAAGGTCTGGTCTACTGCTGCCTTAGAGATCAAATGATATGATCAATTTATCTTTCAACCTCAAGTCACCTGTCCTTAACGTGTATGTGAAATCTGTCTCTCCCATGACATTGGGACTTTGTGGGGCCAGGTATTAAAAAATGTTTTGGTGGTAGGAGGTATCAGATCAAGGAATGGCAATGTTTAAACAGAAGCTAGGTGACCATAGATATGTCTGGATGCTGTAGAATGAATGCCTGTATTGATTTCTTAGGCATCTTCCTACCTGAATCTTTCAGAATAATATGTGGAATGCCAAAAAATTTCAGATTGACTTTCGAAATGAGGTGAGGGGAAGGTGAGTGCAAATGGTTTCTTAAAAGTTTTATTTCTTTTGACACATATTCTGTTTTACCATCTGTAAGGCAGGGTGGGCGGTTCCAATGCACATTTTATGAATTTGAACTTAAAATGACTCTGGTTTAAAAATAATAATGGTAATGTGTTAAAAGGGTGACAGGAACCCCAGTGGCAAAGTTAAAAGTCTGAACATTGACAGGATAATTAATATAAACAGCAGTTACCATAGCCAATCCACATTTGAGATTTTATTTGGTACAACTTGGCTAAATACGCACTAAGTGTGTTAAAACTAAAGTTAGTATACACTGTAGTGAATGCTGGTGTTACTAACAGGCCAGGAACATGTTGAAAAGCACTCGAGGGGTGGAAGTGAAAACCATAGACTCAGCCTCTGAGGTGTTCTTTCCAGGGAGACTCAGTCACCCTCCAGCACATACAGAAACTTGCTGGGTTTTATTTATGCTGGAATCTTTCTATATTAAAAAGCAATATAATCACTGAAATACCACTACTGTTCAAGTTAATTTACTTTCTAATGGTTTATTTGCATAGTGGAATTTGCATTTTATTTCACAGCAAACGTTATGACTCCACCTGCCCTATTTTAGATGAAACACAAAAACAAGAGAGAAATAGAAACAGTTAAAGAAAATAATGAATATAAGAAACTTCTCGTCCACCCATCCTCACTTAACAATACCGAACCCAGCAGTCTGGAGAGCATGAAAGACCCCGAAGCTTTCCACCCTCATGACTAGTGCACTGACTTTCTGTTTCGATCTTCTCTCTTCCTTTGTCTTTACAGTGCTTGCAGTTCAATAAAGGTAATTTCCACAGGTGATATTGAGCCCTACAAAGTTCATCGTGAGGGTATATTCATTTTGGGAAGTGTAGAAGACAAGTGAGACATAGAATGTCTTATCAACCTTCAACATCACGCCTGCTTATCTGACTGTTATTGGCCTCAGACAGATGGGGGTGCTAATTGCAGATCACAACCTAATGTAACAAAGCACTGCTTTCTGACCTCCTTCTGTGATCAAGAGCATGAAACTTGGCGATATACTTTCCTTTTTCATTGAAGCACATGCATTTTCTTTGGGGGCTTCAAGGTTCAAATCCTAGGGTGACAGCTGCCATTTTAAAGGTGACTCATTACAGTCATTTAGAGAGTCCCCTAACAGATGGATAGGACTTTGTTTCCCAGGAAACACTGACAGGTTACAAGTTGTAACAGTTTTTAATAATTTCAACCAACTTATACACATCTGTCAATCACCCTATTTGGTAAAGTTAATAATGCAGTAATCTGAGGGTGACAAAGTGATGGGTTTTTAGAAACAATTTATTCCATAACATTTTTACATAAAGAAAAGAAAATGTAGGTCAGATAAATTTGAAAGTTTATTTTTTACCCATAGGAAAAGACTCCTTTTATTTTCAATAATAAATTTCATATTTAGGTTACTATTCAGAAGAATTCATAGATGCTTCATATAAAAAGCATTAGGGACAAAACTATGAAAATATAAAGAAAAATATTAAGCACAGTTAAGCAGTCATTTTTCTCTTTGAAAACTTTTATAATTACATAATAAAGTTTCCTAAATAAATTAAATTGCAAGTATTTCCATTTACAAAGTCACAGAGAGGAAGTATAGTGGTTAAAAGTCATAGACTCTTACCTCAGAGCTATAACTCTCACCTACCACCCTCTAGCAATGTGGCCTTATGTCATGAGTGGGCAAACTATGGTCTTTGGATCAAATCCAACCCCCAGCTTATTTTTGTAAATAAATATTTATTGGAAGCCAGCCACACTATAATTTATATGTCTATGGCTGTTTTCTAGTACAACAGTAGAGTTGAGTAGTTGGGACAAAACTGTATGTTTTGTACACAAAGTAAAACAAAATATTTACTATCTGGCTCTTTACAGAGGAAATTTGTGTTGTATAACTACTATATACTTCAGTTTTTCCATCTGTAAAATGTGTGCAAGAGTAACTTCTAAAGTAATTGTAAGGAATAAATGAAATAAGACATAAAAAGCTTAGAAGCATTTTGGACACATAGAAAACTCTCAATGAATGCTATCCATTATTGCAAATGGACTCATCTGAAGCAATACAAATCTATCTACACAAAACCACAATACATCATTTCAAAATCTTGTTGAAGGTCATTGTCAGACAGAAAATTCTAAGCACAACAAAGCACAACAAAACAATGATAACAAAACAGTTCAAAGGTTTACTCAGTTTATTGTAGTTTCCCAGTCATCACCAACAACTGTTCCTTGCACATTAATAGCTAATAAGTCATTTAAGCACTTACCACTATTTTACCAGAAACTGGGATGCCTTTACCTTGTTTGCTGCTAGCTTGTAGAAGTATGTAATCCATGGTCAAATGCTTCTCAGTAAAGTTAAACAAGTGGCAGCTGGCACCATACAGCTCTGTTATAATGAAAACATGAGGTGGCTGCCATTACACAGTCCTGCACTAATGAGAACAGTAGGAGTCTAGCATTACAATGGTCTAATGAAAACAGGAAATGGCTGACATTAAATTGGTATAATAAAAACAGGGGGTGGCTAGCATTACACTGGTGGAATAAATAAATTAAGAGATGTCAGACCTCCCCAATCTCATCTCTGTTATATATGACCACAGTACCCACAATTTAGACTAGATCCATTCAAAGTCAACCAGTGTTGGATAAAAACAAGATTTTTTCATACTGTGCTTCAAGTTTCTTTTATTTCAATTTGTGTTTCCCTTAGGCCAAAGCAAGCATGCTGTAAAATAACAATATAATTTACACTAAACTCTTTTTTCCCCCCTTAATTCAAAAAAAATAAAACAACATTATTTCCAACTCCAGAAGAAGATTGGCTGGAATAAGAGCCAGCAATTCAAAAAGAGTTTCTAATTTGGTCCTTGCCTTTTCCTCTACTTTCTCTGTTAAGTATCCAATGGTGACTAAATACTCAGAGTGGCATAAAACAAACTAAAAAGGAACACAAAAAGGAAATAAAATGCCTCAGAGAAAAAAATTAAGCATAAAATCAATCATTTAACTAATGGACTTTTTTCTCTGAACAAAAGATCAACGTTTCTCATATATTGGTTTTATTTTTAAACTTATTAGTATAGATAGAAGACTTTTGTGTATACTTCTCAGACAATAAATTTACAAGAATATTATGTTTTATTGTAACTCACAGGGCCAGCTGTATCTGATTCACCGTGGTCTTTTTTTTTTTTTACATTTTCACTTGAGTATAATTGCTTTACAATGGTGTGTTAGTTTCTGCTTTATAACAAAGTGAATCAGTTATACATATACATATGTTCCCATATCTCTTCCCTCTTGCATCTCCCTCCCTCCCACCCTCCCTATCCCACCCCTCTAGGTGGTCACAAAGCACCAAGCTGGTCTCCCTGTGCTATGCAGCTGCTTCCCACTAGTTATCTATTTTACGTTTTGTAGTGTATATATGTCCATGCCACTCTCTCGGTTTGTCACAGCTTACCCTTCCCCCAGCTTACCCTTCCCCCTCCCCATATCCTCAAGTCCATTCTCTAGTAGGTCTGTGTCTTTATCCCTGTCTTATCCCTAGGTTCTTCATGACATTTTTTTTTCTTAAATTCCATATATATGTGTTAGCATACGGTATTTGTCTTTCTCTTTCTGACTTACTTCACTCTGTATGACAGACTCTAGTCTAGCTGAAAACAGCGCAAGTTGGCACAGTTCAAGGTCAAGGTCAGTACATTAATCCTATCACTCAGTAGCTCCAGCTCCCATTTAAAAAAACAGAAACAAAAAACCTACATCAGTAACTTTATTATTTTTACATTAAAAATTTATTTATTTATTTATTTACAAATGACTTCAAACAAGAACAATGCTAAAACTACTTCCATGGATAGGGTCATGTTTCTGAAGGCTTATATACACTGACAGCTTTATTTTTCCAACGTAGAAAACAAACAGGAACATTCTGGTGAGGTCGCCAGATGATAAAACAGCAGTATGATTCAAATATGGTGAAAATACTGATAATCAAATAAAACTTTTTAATCCAGTTTTACACACTGACATGTAATTTTTTGTGCTCCACAGTTTTTATTAGTCTTCTCTAAGATGATTGAATTAGCTTAATGAACAAATCCACATTCATGAATACATTTCTGTCTAATATATACTAAAGAAGAAAGTAAGTAGAAGGGGGAAATAATCTTATGCTACTCCTATCACATTTTTACATTTGTGTAAGATTAAATCTCTCTTCTTGAATGTGCTTTCTTAAGAAATGACCAAAATTGAGATTATTAAATTTTAAATAAGGAATCATAGACAAAAAGTCAATTAAAATTCCTTATTCATTTTTTTTCAAAGAGGTAGAATTTATTAGCCTAAAAGAAGTGATTTCTCTTACATGTTTAAAGCCAGAATTAAATCTATGATGTGCTGAACGCTAATATATATGTTACACAAAATGTGTTGCTGGGCTTGCATGGGATTCACAGACATGGCTTAATCGAGACACAAAGTGATGTGTGCCGTGCATTCAAAATTAGCATCTGGCCCAGGGCCACTCAATTTGGCATACTAAGAACTGATTCTATCCTCTGCCAAGTTTCTGCAGGGACTAGACTCACTGAATTCTGAATCACAGCCTCTAATTTTCCCTTCAACAGACTCTTTTTGAATTGTGGGACCAGAGAAACTTGCAAGTGAACATAAAAATTAAATGTGAAATATAGAACTCTCCAAAGAAAAATATTCTTCATAAAAGATGGATATAGAATATGAAATATTTCCAATTAATCACTTGTAATGTGGACCACTTACTAGCCAGCTCACCCTCCATTCAATGTATTTGTTTCTTACACAAACAGAGAGCACTCTATAGGCTGCCCCTTCTGCCAAACTCCAAAGAAATTCTTGAGAGCTTATGAATTTGGCATATCATGAATTTACTTGACAGGTCTCATCATATAGTAGGCTGTATTTTTATTAGCCAACTTTGTGGAAGAAATGGCACTTTGCCCTAATGTCAAACTAACCAATTCTGTCATGGTTGACATCTTTATTACATTATTAAATACATCAGTCAATACCAGCTGGTGTAATTGAGTCTTGTTATGTAACTCAGATAGTTGTTAAAACTATGGATCTTTTATCAAAGTCAAGTCAACATGCAGAAAAGGCTATTGTTGTAATGGAATTTTAGAAAAATATGTATCATTATTGCAAGTATTTCCGATTTAAAATAGTGAATTGACCTTTCCTTGGATTATGCTCAGAATCATCTGTAATTGTGTTCCACTGAAAGCACTGTGTTAAACATTTGATTATAGTGATTTTAGCTTTGTGCAGCATATGTAATCCATGAAACCAAGCACCTGGAAATTACAGGGGGAATCACAAATGTCTGAAGTGGCAACTGTGAGAAGAACTTGAAAAGACATGCTTAGAATTGAAAAGGGGGAGAGGGTAAAAACAATTGGGGAAGAACAATTTATTAGAAGAAAAAGAAATCACTCTATATTTTGAATTCTTAAAAAAAATAGCTCCAAAGAAAGCTCAATAAGTTTTCTTGGAGGTCAATAAAATTATTTTTAAATGAGTAGAAAAGATGTTAAAGGAGAGAAAATTAAAGGAAAAAATTTGTAAGTATTTAGCTTCCTTTCAAAGCTCATTAAAACAGCTTTTAATGCCTATCTAAAATAATGGCATAGGATTAAATTAAATTTCCACAGGCAAAGTCAGCATTATTTTTTTTTTAATCAGTATCTATTCTGGATAAAGCAACTTAATTTCTAATTTCCCCTAAATCCTGAAACCTAACACCTGTTCCATTGTGTTTTTCATAAGAAAGTAAAATATTCTTACATCTTATCCAGAAAGAACAAAATTCCCATGAGAAATTTCTTGTATTTTTAGCATATCTGAACTTTCAGGATTCCACAGGAAGAAATCTTGGTAATAGCCCACACTGGAGCAATTTATATGTGACTCATTTTAAATAAAAATGAAATGTTAAATGAAAGATTCTTTAACCCAAATATAAAATGTAATATAACCATGAAATTTCAATAGCATTTAAAAAGTATATCAAGTATAAAAAAAACTGAAAATTTAAAATATAATTTATGTTTAAGAGATACACATATTTTTAGCAATACTTTTATCCAATAAAAGTAGTCCTTTTAATTTCATTTAACACCAAATTTTCCTTAAAAAAAAAGTGGTATAAAATTAAAAATAAGCTTTAAAATGATTGCCATATTTGATATTTTTAAAGAATTTAATTGATTATGGGGATAATAAAATAAGTACTGGATCTCACAAATATGTTCTGTTTTCAAAATATGTTTATTTTGAAATGTATATGGAGTGCAATATTTAATTTTACATGACAATTCCATATAATACTTATTTCTATCTATCTATCATCTATTTATCTATATCCTATTGGTTCTCTTTCTCTAGAGAACCCTAACTAATGCAAGTGGTGTACCATAATATTGTCAGTGCTTGGAGCCAATTTGCTTAATGATAGGTTTGGTTTAAGACAGTCAAGGACCGTGTTGAGAAATGTAGCCTGAATTAATTTCATGCCCAAGGCATGTATAAGTTGCTTCTCCCAAATGTCTTCATCAAAAGGGTTGCCACAGAAAATAATAACTACCTCGCTATTCTCGAGGTTAAGTAGAAGTCTGTACAGTGAACAAAGGGATAGAGAAATTGGTGGGAAGAATGGAGTTCTAGCAAATGCCCCCAAAATTGTGACTGGTTTAGAAAAATATACTGATAGGAAATTTTATACTAGAATGACTGATTGCTGTCAAAATTATCATCAGCCCATAGAATGATTTCTTGGCAAGTATGGTATAGAGAAAGATTTCTCAATATCTCCTTGGAGCACCTCTACTTCCTTAAAGGAAAACATATCCAAAAGTCCTCAGTTATTAACAAATTGTTTGCATTATTATGTTAGTTAACTGTGTACAAAATTAAATATAAACTAAATATGAATTCCGTACATTGATCATTTTTAACTGAAAGAAAAAGTACAAATTACATACAAACAGGGATACAAATCCTATATAATTCAAATTAACCACAATTAAGATGTTAAGTGATTGTGTTTTGTTGAAACTAAATTGCTGCTAGAAACATGAGTATGAACATGGCACAACGCTCTGTTTGGGGACTGACTGCAGGTGGTTGCAAGTTTGGCATCGTTAAATTCCTGTGCATCTTATAATGACACAAATCTCCCACCAGTTATCTCTTTTTGACTTTTTTTTTTTTTTTTTTTTTTTTTGCGGAACGCGGGCCTCTCACTCCTCTGGCCTCTCCCGTTGCGGAGCACAGGCTCCGGACGCGCAGGCTCAGCGGCCACGGCTCACGGGCCCAGCTGCTCCGCGGCATGTGGGATCTTCCCGGACCGGGGCACGAACCCGTGTCCCCTGCATCGGCAGGCGGACTCTCAACCACTGCGCCACCAGGGAAGCCCTCTTTTTGACTTTTTATAAAACATTCATTAGTATACATACCCTGACGTCTTTTGAATGAATGCTTCATTTACATATTAATTCTGTCTCTATTCTTTTCTCTTTAGCCTACTACAATAAATTGTTGATAGGTCTTAGTTTAATAACTAAAATTTTCTATGATTTTAAAAATGAAAGCTTATACTTTGAAAGCTCTGGTAGAAAATGTTGTGGCACTCAAGGATATGTCTGCATATTTAAGAGAACATATGGGCCCCACTTGAGAGAAACTATTATAGAAGAATATTTTATTGTGGTCATTTATTATTCTGGGATTTTTTTTTTGGTCCAAAATATTTTTTTCCTTATCTCATTCCCCATATTTTTTTCTCCAGAATGTAAGCATTAAATTGTGAGATGCATCAGGATGCACCATAGAAATATCATGAGACATATGATCCGGCTTCAGAAATGTATTTGATTTTATGACTCTAAATAAGTGTCTGCCCTTATCCACAGCTGAGTTGAAAAAAAGTAAATCAATGCCATCCAGGGAACCTCCACAACATGAGATCATGGTTAGGTGGAGTGATAATCTTCCAAATGAAGAAAGGTCAATGAGATAAGGCACTGCTTAACAAGTCTTTAAATTTCTCCATTTTGGCAAAGTTCCCAACAAGGAAGCAAGAAGTGGCATTGAAGTGTTTCATTCTCACCTTGATGAGCCCTTAAAATGTAATTTACTGTCGCTCTCAATTACTATACATTCCACAAGTGTTTACTATTTTTGACTTACAGCGGCCTCACAGTCAAATGATGATGAGTAAACATAATGAAGTGTTCTGTTTTAACAGAAATCTAGTGCTAAAGCAAAATAAGATATTTAGACTTATATATATCATATAGACTTATATTTAGACTGAATGACTTCCACTTGAAGTTTTAATAAACTGCCGAAACAATATGCTAAAACTAGAGTGAAAGAATTATTCCACGAAGACAGATATTTTTCCGAGGTAATAAGTGATTTCCTTCACAAAGAAGTGATAATTTGGTTTGTTTTCCCAATGTGTTATTTTATTAATTATCTAGATTCTAGAAGGTCTTCATATTACCAAGAAACTTGGTAACTAGCAATGAATTCAAATGTCTTCAGTATGGCAAGTTTTGCCCAATTACACTTTAATTGAAAGTACTTTTTCTTAAGTTATGTCATATGTGCCACATATGTCTCATGATATATGTGTGTGTGTGTGTATATATATATATATATATATATATATATATATGGCTGTTTAAGGTCTACACAGTGGCTAAAAGCAAAACAACAAAACAAAGCAAAAACTAAAAAACATTGGCGGGGAAGACAATACATATGGATGTGGGTGGCAGTGTTTGAACAACAGATCTGGCAGTCCCT